>NW_027646447.1:600000-791000 GCF_951394435.1 Stenella coeruleoalba | reverse complement strand
ATGGTAAACCTGGTCTTAATTTATCCATTCCCTCCACCTTTCCTTTTAGATAAGCATAATTTCTTTTCTAAGTCTGTGAGTGTCTTTCTCTGTGGAAATACGTTCATTTGGGTCAGTTGTCAGGTAACGCCTATAAGTGATATCATAGAATATGTATTTTGCTTTCCGACTTACCTCACGTTCTGTGATGATCTCTAGGCTCATCTATGGTGTCTCAAAGAGCAGTGTTTCATTGTTTTCCAAGGTTAATATTCCATTGTGTACATGGACCACTTCTTCTTTATCAATTCATCTGTTGATGGACATTTTGGTTGCTTCCGTATCTTGGCTACTGTGAAAGCGGCTGCAGTGCAGCTGTTGCAGCCTCTGTCTTCTCGATTCTGGTCTTCTCAGGTGAGAGGCCCAACATTGGGCCTGCTGGATGGAATGGTGGCTCGGTTTTACATTTCTTTTTTTGGTGTGTGTGGTACGATGGCCTCTCACTGTTGCGGCCTTTCCCGTTGTGGAGCACAGGCTCCGGACGTGCATGCTCAGCGGCTATGCCTCACGGGCCTAGCCACTCTGCGGCATGTGGGATCTTCCCGGACTGGGGCACGAACCCGTGTCCCCTGCATCGGAAGGTGGACTCTCAACCACTGCACCACCAGGGAAGCCCCAGTTTTTACTTTTAAATGAGGTCCTTTCTGTTCTCATTATTGGCTGTAACCACTTTACATCTCACCAGCAGCTAGAGAGTACACAGTTCTCTAAAACCCTTTCAGCATGTATTGTTTGTAGATGTTTTGCTGATGGTAGTTGACGTGTGTGAGTTGAAACCTTTTGGTAGATTAGATTTGCATGAGTCTAATAATTCCTGATGTTGAGCTTTTATACATTTTCCTTTCTTTAGAAGAAGAGTGTGCAAACTTATCTCTCCATACTATCTCCTTTAAACATTTGCATGTCTTGAATAATTTTGGTCATTCCCTAGCTCAGGACATTTTTTGAGGGCAGGTGTCCTTTACAGCCCTGAGTCTGTGAATGTTAAGTGACCATTAGCAGTGGGTTTAAAGCCGCTCTTGCCGCAAACGGCCACAAGGTGGCAGCATTTCTACATTTCCAACTCTGGGTTTTTGGGCAACAGAGGCTTCCTGGAAATCCTGTTAGTAGGCTGCAAATTGGGGCGGAATGTGCCAGGGCAAACCCCCAAGAGCTTGTATCTCCTTACTCCTTGTTTGTTTTTTAAATTTAATTTTTATTTAGTATCAGAGTAAATTTGATAAAAATGTTGTGTGTGTTCTAGGTGTACAGAATCTGGTTCATTTTATGTATGTATCGATCCATTCATCTTTGGATCCTTTCCCGTGTAGGTTATTACAGAATGTTGAGTAGACCTCTCTTGGTATTCCGTAGGTATTTGGTGATTATATATTTCATGTGTATTAGTACATGTCTGTTAATCCCCATATCCTAATTCATACCTTCCTTACACCTTTCCATTTGGTTAAACATAATTTGGTTTTCTGAATCTATGAGTGTCCTTCTCTTGGAAAGTATTTCATGGGTATCAATTTTTAGGTAACACCTATAATTGATGTCATAGGATATCTGTCTTTTGGTTTCTTTCTTACTTCAAGTTGGGTGATTATCTCTAGATCCTTCTATGGTGGTGCCAATGGCACTGTTCCATGCTTTTCCATGGCTAATATTCCATTGTGTACACGAACAACTTCTTCTTGATGAATTTTTCTGTTGATGGACATTTTGGTTTCTTCCAAGTCTTGGCTATGGTACATGTTGCTGCAGTGCAGGATTGCCAGCCTGTGTCTCTTTGATTCTGGTCTACCCAGGTGATAGGCCCATCAGTGATCCTACCAGATCACATGGTAGCTCAATTTTTACCTTTAAACACACCTCCATTCTGTTTTCAGTACTGTCTGTTACCAGGTGACATCCCACCAGCAGCTAGAGGGTACAGAGTTCTCTAAAGCCCCTTCACCATTTATAAGTTGTAGACTTTTTTGCTGGTGATCATTCTGACGGCTGTGAGGTGAACGTTTTTGTAGACTGGATTTGCATGGCTTTATTAATTCCTGATGTTGAGCATGTTTCCTTGCCCTTTTTTTTAACAAAAAAAAGAGAGAAAAAGAAAGAATACAAAATGTGCGTAAAATAAGCCTCTTTAAATTGTCGTTTTGAAATATGCACGTCTTTTGAGATTTTTGCTCGATTTAGTGACCACGGATTTGTTTAGAGGGCAGGTGTCATTAACAAGCCTGGAATTATTTTGAATATCAAGTAACCATTATCGCTGGGTTTAGAGCTGCTGCTGTGTGAAAGGGCCACAAAGAGGCACAGTTCTCCTTTAACCAATCTGGTTATTAGGGCAACAGAGCCTTAATGAAAGTCGTGTTCTAGGTTGTAAATTAGAATGGAATGTGCCAGGAAAAAGCCCCTTAACTTTATATCCCACTACTTCTTCGCTTTTTAAATTTAATTTTCATTTTTTATCACAGCAAGTGTGATTACAATGTTTTGCTTTTTCTAGGTGTGCAAGATGTGGTGGTTTTACACATATATCTATTGTTCTTTGGATCCTTTTCCCATGTAGGTTACGACACAATGTTGAGTAGTCTTCTCTTGGTATTCCGTAGGTCTTTGGTGATTATATACTTCACCTGTGTTTGTATATCTCTGTTAACCCCGATATCTTAATGTATCCACTCCTCACACCTTTCCAGTGGTGAATCATAAGTTTGTTTAATAAATCTGTGATTGCCTTTCTCTGTGGAAATATCTTCACTGGTGTCAAGTTTTAGGTGACACCTATAAGTGATATCATAGTATACGTGTCTTTCACTTTCTGACTTACGACAAGTTGTGTGATTACTTCTAGACTCATCTACGGTGTTGCAAATGGCATTGTGTCATTTTTTTCCTTGGCTAATATTCGGTCTGTGCATGTACCAGTTCTTCTTTGTCCACTCATCTGTTGATGGAATTTTTGGTTGCTTCCACGTCTTGACTATTGTAATACTGCTGCAGTGCACATTTGCCTGCCTGTGTCTTTCCAATTCTGTCATCTTCGGTTTTAGACCAAGTAGTGGGCCCGCTGGATCATATGGTAGCCAATTGTTTACCTTGTAAAGGCACCTCCATTCTGTTCCATTAATGGCTCTTACCAGGTTACGTCCCATTTAAAGTTGAGGGTATGCACTTCTCCATAACCCCTTCAGCATTTATGGTTTGTAGTTTTTCTACTAATTTTTATTCTGACTGCTGTGAGCTGATACCTCTTTGTGGTTGGATTTGCATGTGTCTCATAATGCCTTGAAATTTAGCATTCAGGCATGTCCTTTTTTTTCTTCAAACTGTGAGTACAGCTTACCTCCTCAAATGGTTTTCTTGAAATATGTGCCACATTTTGAAATATTTTGGCCATTACCTCCCTGAAGACATTTTGAGGGCAGCTTTCATTTACAGCCCTCCAGTACTTGTGCATATGAAGTGACTATTAGTACAGGTTTTAAAGCTGCTGTTGCAGGTAACGGCCAGAGGGCGGCAGCATTTCTGCTTTCCCCACTCTGGTAACTAGGAAGACAGAGCTTCCTGCCAGTGGTGTTCCTTGGTTATAAATTAAAGTGGAGTGTCCCCGCATAAACCCACAAAAGCTGATGTCTCCTTACTTATGTTTGTTTTTTAAATTGAATTTACATTTTTTATTGGCGTAATATTCCATTCTGTACATGGACCACTTCTTCTTTGTGCATTCCTCTGTTGATGGATATTTTCATTGCTTCAAAGTGTTGGCAGTGTTAAATATGGCTGGAGTGCAGGATTGCCAGCCTGTGTCTTTTTGATTCTCATCCTCTCAGGCGATAGGCCCAGCACGGGTATGCTTGATTGAATGGTAGCTCAATGTTTACCTTTCGAGGCAGCTACATTGTGTTTTCATTAGTGGCTCTTACCACGTCCCACTTAGAACCGAGGGTACGCATTTCTCCACAACCCCTTCAGCACTTATTGTTTGCAGAACTTTTGCTGATGACTATTTTGACTGGTGTGAGCTGATAGGTTTTTGTAATTTGGATTTGCATGTCTTTAATAATTCCTAATGTTCAGTTTTTTTCCACACCTTTTTTTTATTCTGTTAAACAAAAACAGGAAAAAATGTGAGTACAATAAACCTCTTGAAATTGTCTTCTTGGAAGGTTGCCCTCTTGATTTTTGCGGTCGATTTTCGATACCAGGATGTTTTTTGAGGGTAGGTGTCATTTACAGGGCTGCAATGAGTGTGAATATTTAGTGACCCTTAGCACTGGTTTTAAAGCTGCTGTTGTGGGAAACGGCCACAAGTCTGCAGCATTTCTCCATCCCCAAATCCGGTTACTAGGGCAGCAGATCCTTTCTGGAAGTCATGTTACCAGGTTGTAAATTAGAATGCAATGTGCCAGGAAAAAACCCCATAAGTTTATGTCACATTACTTCTTGTTCGTTGTTTGAATTATTTAAATCAGGGTAATGATTAGAATATTGTTTGTCCTAGGTGACACAGTCTGGTTCATTTGTACATTATATTTATATATATGTATATGTGTATAGATATATAGAGATATATAGATATAGATATATAGATATAGGTGTGCAGATCCTCCTCCCATGTAACTTATTGAAGAGTGTCCCGTAGACCTCCGTTTCTATATGGCTGGTCTTTCTGACATACGTATTTAATACGCATTTGTACACGTATGGTAAACCTGGTCTTAATTTATCCATTCCCTCCACCTTTCCTTTTAGATAAGCATAATTTGTTTTCTAAGTCTGTGAGTGTCTTTCTCTGTGGAAATACGTTCATTTGGGTCAGTTGTCACGTAACGCCTATAAGTGATATCATAGAATATGTATTTTGCTTTCCGACTTACCTCACGTTCTGTGATGATCTCTAGGCTCATCTATGGTGTCTCAAAGAGCAGTGTTTCATTGTTTTCCAAGGTTAATATTCCATTGTGTACATGGACCACTTCTTCTTTATCAATTCATCTGTTGATGGACATTTTGGTTGCTTCCGTATCTTGGCTACTGTGAAAGCGGCTGCAGTGCAGCTGTTGCAGCCTCTGTCTTCTCGATTCTGGTCTTCTCAGGTGAGAGGCCCAACATTGGGCCTGCTGGATGGAATGGTGGCTCGGTTTTACATTTCTTTTTTTGGTGTGTGTGGTACGATGGCCTCTCACTGTTGCGGCCTTTCCCGTTGTGGAGCACAGGCTCCGGACGTGCATGCTCAGCGGCTATGCCTCACGGGCCTAGCCACTCTGCGGCATGTGGGATCTTCCCGGACTGGGGCACGAACCCGTGTCCCCTGCATCGGAAGGTGGACTCTCAACCACTGCACCACCAGGGAAGCCCCAGTTTTTACTTTTAAATGAGGTCCTTTCTGTTCTCATTATTGGCTGTAACCACTTTACATCTCACCAGCAGCTAGAGAGTACACAGTTCTCTAAAACCCTTTCAGCATGTATTGTTTGTAGATGTTTTGCTGATGGTAGTTGACGTGTGTGAGTTGAAACCTTTTGGTAGATTAGATTTGCATGAGTCTAATAATTCCTGATGTTGAGCTTTTATACATTTTCCTTTCTTTAGAAGAAGAGTGTGCAAACTTATCTCTCCATACTATCTCCTTTAAACATTTGCATGTCTTGAATAATTTTGGTCATTCCCTAGCTCAGGACATTTTTTGAGGGCAGGTGTCCTTTACAGCCCTGAGTCTGTGAATGTTAAGTGACCATTAGCAGTGGGTTTAAAGCCGCTCTTGCCGCAAACGGCCACAAGGTGGCAGCATTTCTACATTTCCAACTCTGGGTTTTTGGGCAACAGAGGCTTCCTGGAAATCCTGTTAGTAGGCTGCAAATTGGGGCGGAATGTGCCAGGGCAAACCCCAAGAGCTTGTATCTCCTTACTCCTTGTTTGTTTTTTAAATTTAATTTTTATTTAGTATCAGAGTAAATTTGATAAAAATGTTGTGTGTGTTCTAGGTGTACAGAATCTGGTTCATTTTATGTATGTATCGATCCATTCATCTTTGGATCCTTTCCCGTGTAGGTTATTACAGAATGTTGAGTAGACCTCTCTTGGTATTCCGTAGGTATTTGGTGATTATATATTTCATGTGTATTAGTACATGTCTGTTAATCCCCATATCCTAATTCATACCTTCCTTACACCTTTCCATTTGGTTAAACATAATTTGGTTTTCTGAATCTATGAGTGTCCTTCTCTTGGAAAGTATTTCATGGGTATCAATTTTTAGGTAACACCTATAATTGATGTCATAGGATATCTGTCTTTTGGTTTCTTTCTTACTTCAAGTTGGGTGATTATCTCTAGATCCTTCTATGGTGGTGCCAATGGCACTGTTCCATGCTTTTCCATGGCTAATATTCCATTGTGTACACGAACAACTTCTTCTTGATGAATTTTTCTGTTGATGGACATTTTGGTTTCTTCCAAGTCTTGGCTATGGTACATGTTGCTGCAGTGCAGGATTGCCAGCCTGTTTCTCTTTGATTCTGGTCTACTCAGGTGATAGGCCCATCAGTGATCCTACCAGATCACATGGTAGCTCAATTTTTACCTTTAAACACACCTCCATTCTCTTTTCAGTACTGTCTGTTACCAGGTGACATCCCACCAGCAGCTAGAGGGTACAGAGTTCTCTAAAGCCCCTTCACCATTTATAAGTTGTAGACTTTTTTGCTGGTGATCATTCTGACGGCTGTGAGGTGAACGTTTTTGTAGACTGGATTTGCATGGCTTTATTAATTCCTGATGTTGAGCATGTTTCCTTGCCCTTTTTTTAACAAAAAAAAAGAGAGAAAAAGAAAGAACACAAAATGTGCGTAAAATAGGCCTCTTTAAATTGTCGTTTTGAAATATGCACGTCTTTTGAGATTTTTGCTCGATTTAGTGACCACGGATTTGTTTAGAGGGCAGGTGTCATTAACAAGCCTGGAATTATTTTGAATATCAAGTAACCATTATCACTGGGTTTAGAGCTGCTGCTGTGTGAAAGGGCCACAAAGAGGCACAGTTCTCCTTTAACCAATCTGGTTATTAGGGCAACAGAGCCTTAATGAAAGTCGTGTTCTAGGTTGTAAATTAGAATGGAATGTGCCAGGAAAAAGCCCCTTAACTTTATATCCCACTACTTCTTTGTTTTTTAAATTTAATTTTCATTTTTTGTCACAGCAAGTGTGATTACAATGTTTTGCTTGTTCTAGGTGTGCAAGATGTGGTGGTTTTACACATATATCTATTGTTCTTTGGATCCTTTTCCCATGTAGGTTACGACACAATGTTGAGTAGTCTTCTCTTGGTATTCCGTAGGTCTTTGGTGATTATATACTTCACCTGTGTTTGTATATCTCTGTTAACCCCGATATCTTAATGTATCCAATCCTCACACCTTTCCATTGGTGAATCATAAGTTTGTTTAATAAATCTGTGATTGCCTTTCTCTGTGGAAATATCTTCACTGGTGTCAAGTTTTAGGTGACACCTATAAGTGATATCATAGTATACGTGTCTTTCACTTTCTGACTTACGACAAGTTGTGTGATTACTTCTAGACTCATCTACGGTGTTGCAAATGGCATTGTGTCATTTTTTTCCTTGGCTAATATTCGGTCTGTGCATGTACCAGTTCTTCTTTGTCCACTCATCTGTTGATGGAATTTTTGGTTGCTTCCACGTCTTGATTATTGTAATACTGCTGCAGTGCACATTTGCCTGCCTGTGTCTTTCCAATTCTGTCATCTTCGGTCTTAGACCAAGTAGTGGGCCCGCTGGATCATATGGTAGCCAATTGTTTACCTTGTAAAGGCACCTCCATTCTGTTCCATTAATGGCTCTTACCAGGTTACGTCCCATTTAAAGTTGAGGGTATGCACTTCTCCATAACCCCTTCAGCATTTATGGTTTGTAGTTTTTCTACTAATTTTTATTCTGACTGCTGTGAGCTGATACCTCTTTGTGGTTGGATTTGCATGTGTCTCATAATGCCTTGAAATTTAGCATTCAGGCATGTCCTTTTTTTTCTTCAAACTGTGAGTACAGCTTACCTCCTCAAATGGTTTTCTTGAAATATGTGCCACATTTTGAAATATTTTGGCCATTACCTCCCTGAAGACATTTTGAGGGCAGCTTTCATTTACAGCCCTCCAGTACTTGTGCATATGAAGTGACTATTAGTACAGGTTTTAAAGCTGCTGTTGCAGGTAACGGCCAGAGGGCGGCAGCATTTCTGCTTTCCCCACTCTGGTAACTAGGGAAACAGACCTTCCTGCCAGTGGTGTTCCTTGGTTATAAATTAAAGTGGAGTGTCCCCGCATAAACCCACAAAAGCTGATGTCTCCTTACTTATGTTTGCTTTTTAAATTGAATTTACATTTTTTATTGGCGTAATATTCCATTCTGTACATGGACCACTTCTTCTTTGTGCATTCCTCTGTTGATGGACATTTTCATTGCTTCAAAGTGTTGGCAGTGTTAAATATGGCTGGAGTGCAGGATTGCCAGCCTGTGTCTTTTTGATTCTCATCCTCTCAGGCGATAGGCCCAGCACGGGTATGCTTGATTGAATGGTAGCTCAATGTTTACCTTTCGAGGCAGCTACATTGTGTTTTCATTAGTGGCTCTTACCACGTCCCACTTAGAACCGAGGGTACGCATTTCTCCGCAACCCCTTCAGCACTTATTGTTTGCAGAACTTTTGCTGATGACTAGTTTGACTGGTGTGAGCTGATAGGTTTTTGTAATTTGGATTTGCATGTCTTTAATAATTCCTAATGTTCAGCTTTTTTCCACACCTTTTTTTTATTCTGTTAAACAAAAACAGGAAAAAATGTGAGTACAATAAACCTCTTGAAATTGTCTTCTTGGAAGGTTGCCCTCTTGATTTTTGCGGTCGATTTTCGATACCAGGATGTTTTTTGAGGGTAGGTGTCATTTACAGGGCTGCAATGAGTGTGAATATTTAGTGACCCTTAGCACTGGTTTTAAAGCTGCTGTTGTGGGAAACGGCCACAAGTCTGCAGCATTTCTCCATCCCCAAATCCGGTTACTAGGGCAGCAGATCCTTTCTGGAAGTCATGTTACCAGGTTGTAAATTAGAATGCAATGTGCCAGGAAAAAACCCCATAAGTTTATGTCACATTACTTCTTGTTCGTTGTTTGAATTATTTAAATCAGGGTAATGATTAGAATATTGTTTGTCCTAGGTGACACAGTCTGGTTCATTTGTACATTATATTTATATATATGTATATGTGTATAGATATATAGAGATATATAGATATAGATATATAGATATAGATGTGCAGATCCTCCTCCCATGTAAATTATTGAAGAGTGTCCCGTAGACCTCCGTTTCTATATGGCCGGTCTTTCTGACATACGTATTTAATACGCATTTGTACACGTATGGTAAACCTGGTCTTAATTTATCCATTCCCTCCACCTTTCGTTTTAGATAAGCATAATTTGTTTTCTAAGTCTGTGAGTGTCTTTCTCTGTGGAAATACGTTCATTTGGGTCAGTTGTCAGGTAACGCCTATAAGTGATATCATAGAATATGTATTTTGCTTTCCGACTTACCTCACGTTCTGTGATGATCTCTAGGCTCATCTATGGTGTCTCAAAGAGCAGTGTTTCATTGTTTTCCAAGGTTAATATTCCATTGTGTACATGGACCACTTCTTCTTTATCAATTCATCTGTTGATGGACATTTTGGTTGCTTCCGTATCTTGGCTACTGTGAAAGCGGCTGCAGTGCAGCTGTTGCAGCCTCTGTCTTCTCGATTCTGGTCTTCTCAGGTGAGAGGCCCAACATTGGGCCTGCTGGATGGAATGGTGGCTCGGTTTTACATTTCTTTTTTTGGTGTGTGTGGTACGATGGCCTCTCACTGTTGCGGCCTTTCCCGTTGTGGAGCACAGGCTCCGGACGTGCATGCTCAGCGGCTATGCCTCACGGGCCTAGCCACTCTGCGGCATGTGGGATCTTCCCGGACTGGGGCACGAACCCGTGTCCCCTGCATCGGAAGGTGGACTCTCAACCACTGCACCACCAGGGAAGCCCCAGTTTTTACTTTTAAATGAGGTCCTTTCTGTTCTCATTATTGGCTGTAACCACTTTACATCTCACCAGCAGCTAGAGAGTACACAGTTCTCTAAAACCCTTTCAGCATGTATTGTTTGTAGATGTTTTGCTGATGGTAGTTGACGTGTGTGAGTTGAAACCTTTTGGTAGATTAGATTTGCATGAGTCTAATAATTCCTGATGTTGAGCTTTTATACATTTTCCTTTCTTTAGAAGAAGAGTGTGCAAACTTATCTCTCCATACTATCTCCTTTAAACATTTGCATGTCTTGAATAATTTTGGTCATTCCCTAGCTCAGGACATTTTTTGAGGGCAGGTGTCCTTTACAGCCCTGAGTCTGTGAATGTTAAGTGATCATTAGCAGTGGGTTTAAAGCCGCTCTTGCCGCAAACGGCCACAAGGTGGCAGCATTTCTACATTTCCAACTCTGGGTTTTTGGGCAACAGAGGCTTCCTGGAAATCCTGTTAGTAGGCTGCAAATTGGGGCGGAATGTGCCAGGGCAAACCCCCAAGAGCTTGTATCTCCTTACTCCTTGTTTGTTTTTTAAATTTAATTTTTATTTAGTATCAGAGTAAATTTGATAAAAATGTTGTGTGTGTTCTAGGTGTACAGAATCTGGTTCATTTTATGTATGTATCGATCCATTCATCTTTGGATCCTTTCCCATGTAGGTTATTACAGAATGTTGAGTAGACCTCTCTTGGTATTCCGTAGGTATTTGGTGATTATATATTTCATGTGTATTAGTACATGTCTGTTAATCCCCATATCCTAATTCATACCTTCCTTACACCTTTCCATTTGGTTAAACATAATTTGGTTTTCTGAATCTATGAGTGTCCTTCTCTTGGGAAGTATTTCATGGGTATCAATTTTTAGGTAACACCTATAATTGAGGTCATAGGATATCTGTCTTTTGGTTTCTTTCTTACTTCAAGTTGGGTGATTATCTCTAGATCCTTCTATGGTGGTGCCAATGGCACTGTTCCATGCTTTTCCATGGCTAGTATTCCATTGTGTACACGAACAACTTCTTCTTGATGAATTTTTCTGTTGATGGACATTTTGGTTTCTTCCAAGCCTTGACTATGGTACATGTTGCTGCAGTGCAGGATTGCCAGCCTGTGTCTCTTTGATTCTGGTCTACCCAGGTGATAGGCCCATCAGTGATCCTACCAGATCCCATGGTAGCTCAATTTTTACCTTTAAACACACCTCCATTCTGTTTTCAGTACTGTCTGTTACCAGGTGACATCCCACCAGCAGCTAGAGGGTACAGAGTTCTCTAAAGCCCCTTCACCATTTATAAGTTGTAGACTTTTTTGCTGGTGATCATTCTGACGGCTGTGAGGTGAACGTTTTTGTAGACTGGATTTGCATGGCTTTATTAATTCCTGATGTTGAGCATGTTTCCTTGCCCTTTTTTTAACAAAAAAAAGAGAGAAAAAGAAAGAATACAAAATGTGCGAAATATAGGCCTCTTTAAATTGTCGTTTTGAAATATGCACGTCTTTTGAGATTTTTGCTTGATTTAGTGACCACGGATATGTTTAGAGGGCAGGTGTCATTAACAAGCCTGGAATTATTTTGAATATCAAGTAACCATTATCGCTGGGTTTAGAGCTGCTGCTGTGTGAAAGGGCCACAAAGAGGCACAGTTCTCCTTTAACCAATCTGGTTATTAGGGCAACAGAGCCTTAATGAAAGTCGTGTTCTAGGTTGTAAATTAGAATGGAATGTGCCAGGAAAAAGCCCCTTAACTTTATATCCCACTACTTCTTCGTTTTTTAAATTTAATTTTCATTTTTTATCACAGCAAGTGTGATTACAATGTTTTGCTTTTTCTAGGTGTGCAAGATGTGGTGGTTTTACACATATATCTATTGTTCTTTGGATCCTTTTCCCATGTAGGTTACGACACAATGTTGAGTAGTCTTCTCTTGGTATTCCGTAGGTCTTTGGTGATTATATACTTCACCTGTGTTTGTATATCTCTGTTAACCCCGATATCTTAATGTATCCAATCCTCACACCTTTCCATTGGTGAATCATAAGTTTGTTTAATAAATCTGTGATTGCCTTTCTCTGTGGAAATATCTTCACTGGTGTCAAGTTTTAGGTGACACCTATAAGTGATATCATAGTATACGTGTCTTTCACTTTCTGACTTACGACAAGTTGTGTGATTACTTCTAGACTCATCTACGGTGTTGCAAATGGCATTGTGTCATTTTTTTCCTTGGCTAATATTCGGTCTGTGCATGTACCAGTTCTTCTTTGTCCACTCATCTGTTGATGGAATTTTTGGTTGCTTCCACGTCTTGACTATTGTAATACTGCTGCAGTGCACATTTGCCTGCCTGTGTCTTTCCAATTCTGTCATCTTCGGTCTTAGACCAAGTAGTGGGCCCGCTGGATCATATGGTAGCCAATTGTTTACCTTGTAAAGGCACCTCCATTCTGTTCCATTAATGGCTCTTACCAGGTTACGTCCCATTTAAAGTTGAGGGTATGCACTTCTCCATAACCCCTTCAGCATTTATGGTTTGTAGTTTTTCTACTAATTTTTATTCTGACTGCTGTGAGCTGATACCTCTTTGTGGTTGGATTTGCATGTGTCTCATAATGCCTTGAAATTTAGCATTCAGGCATGTCCTTTTTTTTCTTCAAACTGTGAGTACAGCTTACCTCCTCAAATGGTTTTCTTGAAATATGTGCCACATTTTGAAATATTTTGGCCATTACCTCCCTGAAGACATTTTGAGGGCAGCTTTCATTTACAGCCCTCCAGTACTTGTGCATATGAAGTGACTATTAGTACAGGTTTTAAAGCTGCTGTTGCAGGTAACGGCCAGAGGGCGGCAGCATTTCTGCTTTCCCCACTCTGGTAACTAGGGAGACAGAGCTTCCTGCCAGTGGTGTTCCTTGGTTATAAATTAAAGTGGAGTGTCCCCGCATAAACCCACAAAAGCTGATGTCTCCTTACTTATGTTTGCTTTTTAAATTGAATTTACATTTTTTATTGGCGTAATATTCCATTCTGTACATGGACCACTTCTTCTTTGTGCATTCCTCTGTTGATGGACATTTTCATTGCTTCAAAGTGTTGGCAGTGTTAAATATGGCTGGAGTGCAGGATTGCCAGCCTGTGTCTTTTTGATTCTCATCCTCTCAGGCGATAGGCCCAGCACGGGTATGCTTGATTGAATGGTAGCTCAATGTTTACCTTTCGAGGCAGCTACATTGTGTTTTCATTAGTGGCTCTTACCACGTCCCACTTAGAACCGAGGGTACGCATTTCTCCGCAACCCCTTCAGCACTTATTGTTTGCAGAACTTTTGCTGATGACTAGTTTGACTGGTGTGAGCTGATAGGTTTTTGTAATTTGGATTTGCATGTCTTTAATAATTCCTAATGTTCAGCTTTTTTCCACACCTTTTTTTTATTCTGTTAAACAAAAACAGGAAAAAATGTGAGTACAATAAACCTCTTGAAATTGTCTTCTTGGAAGGTTGCCCTCTTGATTTTTGCGGTCGATTTTCGATACCAGGATGTTTTTTGAGGGTAGGTGTCATTTACAGGGCTGCAATGAGTGTGAATATTTAGTGACCCTTAGCACTGGTTTTAAAGCTGCTGTTGTGGGAAACGGCCACAAGTCTGCAGCATTTCTCCATCCCCAAATCCGGTTACTAGGGCAGCAGATCCTTTCTGGAAGTCATGTTACCAGGTTGTAAATTAGAATGCAATGTGCCAGGAAAAAACCCCATAAGTTTATGTCACATTACTTCTTGTTCGTTGTTTGAATTATTTAAATCAGGGTAATGATTAGAATATTGTTTGTCCTAGGTGACACAGTCTGGTTCATTTGTACATTATATTTATATATATGTATATGTGTATAGATATATAGAGATATATAGATATAGATATATAGATATAGATGTGCAGATCCTCCTCCCATGTAACTTATTGAAGAGTGTCCCGTAGACCTCCGTTTCTATATGGCCGGTCTTTCTGACATACGTATTTAATACGCATTTGTACACGTATGGTAAACCTGGTCTTAATTTATCCATTCCCTCCACCTTTCGTTTTAGATAAGCATAATTTGTTTTCTAAGTCTGTGAGTGTCTTTCTCTGTGGAAATACGTTCATTTGGGTCAGTTGTCAGGTAACGCCTATAAGTGATATCATAGAATATGTATTTTGCTTTCCGACTTACCTCACGTTCTGTGATGATCTCTAGGCTCATCTATGGTGTCTCAAAGAGCAGTGTTTCATTGTTTTCCAAGGTTAATATTCCATTGTGTACATGGACCACTTCTTCTTTATCAATTCATCTGTTGATGGACATTTTGGTTGCTTCCGTATCTTGGCTACTGTGAAAGCGGCTGCAGTGCAGCTGTTGCAGCCTCTGTCTTCTCGATTCTGGTCTTCTCAGGTGAGAGGCCCAACATTGGGCCTGCTGGATGGAATGGTGGCTCGGTTTTACATTTCTTTTTTTGGTGTGTGTGGTACGATGGCCTCTCACTGTTGCGGCCTTTCCCGTTGTGGAGCACAGGCTCCGGACGTGCATGCTCAGCGGCTATGCCTCACGGGCCTAGCCACTCTGCGGCATGTGGGATCTTCCCGGACTGGGGCACGAACCCGTGTCCCCTGCATCGGAAGGTGGACTCTCAACCACTGCACCACCAGGGAAGCCCCAGTTTTTACTTTTAAATGAGGTCCTTTCTGTTCTCATTATTGGCTGTAACCACTTTACATCTCACCAGCAGCTAGAGAGTACACAGTTCTCTAAAACCCTTTCAGCATGTATTGTTTGTAGATGTTTTGCTGATGGTAGTTGACGTGTGTGAGTTGAAACCTTTTGGTAGATTAGATTTGCATGAGTCTAATAATTCCTGATGTTGAGCTTTTATACATTTTCCTTTCTTTAGAAGAAGAGTGTGCAAACTTATCTCTCCATACTATCTCCTTTAAACATTTGCATGTCTTGAATAATTTTGGTCATTCCCTAGCTCAGGACATTTTTTGAGGGCAGGTGTCCTTTACAGCCCTGAGTCTGTGAATGTTAAGTGACCATTAGCAGTGGGTTTAAAGCCGCTCTTGCCGCAAACGGCCACAAGGTGGCAGCATTTCTACATTTCCAACTCTGGGTTTTTGGGCAACAGAGGCTTCCTGGAAATCCTGTTAGTAGGCTGCAAATTGGGGCGGAATGTGCCAGGGCAAACCCCCAAGAGCTTGTATCTCCTTACTCCTTGTTTGTTTTTTAAATTTAATTTTTATTTAGTATCAGAGTAAATTTGATAAAAATGTTGTGTGTGTTCTAGGTGTACAGAATCTGGTTCATTTTATGTATGTATCGATCCATTCATCTTTGGATCCTTTCCCATGTAGGTTATTACAGAATGTTGAGTAGACCTCTCTTGGTATTCCGTAGGTATTTGGTGATTATATATTTCATGTGTATTAGTACATGTCTGTTAATCCCCATATCCTAATTCATACCTTCCTTACACCTTTCCATTTGGTTAAACATAATTTGGTTTTCTGAATCTATGATTGTCCTTCTCTTGGGAAGTATTTCATGGGTATCAATTTTTAGGTAACACCTATAATTGAGGTCATAGGATATCTGTCTTTTGGTTTCTTTCTTACTTCAAGTTGGGTGATTATCTCTAGATCCTTCTATGGTGGTGCCAATGGCACTGTTCCATGCTTTTCTATGGCTAGTATTCCATTGTGTACACGAACAACTTCTTCTTGATGAATTTTTCTGTTGATGGACATTTTGGTTTCTTCCAAGCCTTGACTATGGTACATGTTGCTGCAGTGCAGGATTGCCAGCCTGTGTCTCTTTGATTCTGGTCTACCCAGGTGATAGGCCCATCAGTGATCCTACCAGATCACATGGTAGCTCAATTTTTACCTTTAAACACACCTCCATTCTGTTTTCAGTACTGTCTGTTACCAGGTGACATCCCACCAGCAGCTAGAGGGTACAGAGTTCTCTAAAGCCCCTTCACCATTTATAAGTTGTAGACTTTTTTGCTGGTGATCATTCTGACGGCTGTGAGGTGAACGTTTTTGTAGACTGGATTTGCATGGCTTTATTAATTCCTGATGTTGAGCATGTTTCCTTGCCCTTTTTTTAACAAAAAAAAGAGAGAAAAAGAAAGAATACAAAATGTGCGAAATATAAGCCTCTTTATATTGTCGTTTTGAAATATGCACGTCTTTTGAGATTTTTGCTCGATTTAGTGACCATGGATTTGTTTAGAGGGCAGGTGTCATTAACAAGCCTGGAATTATTTTGAATATCAAGTAACCATTATCGCTGGGTTTAGAGCTGCTGCTGTGTGAAAGGGCCACAAAGAGGCACAGTTCTCCTTTAACCAATCTGGTTATTAGGGCAACAGAGCCTTAATGAAAGTCGTGTTCTAGGTTGTAAATTAGAATGGAATGTGCCAGGAAAAAGCCCCTTAACTTTATATCCCACTACTTCTTCGTTTTTTAAATTTAATTTTCATTTTTTATCACAGCAAGTGTGATTACAATGTTTTGCTTTTTCTAGGTGTGCAAGATGTGGTGGTTTTACACATATATCTATTGTTCTTTGGATCCTTTTCCCATGTAGGTTACGACACAATGTTGAGTAGTCTTCTCTTGGTATTCCGTAGGTCTTTGGTGATTATATACTTCACCTGTGTTTGTATATCTCTGTTAACCCCGATATCTTAATGTATCCAATCCTCACACCTTTCCATTGGTGAATCATAAGTTTGTTTAATAAATCTGTGATTGCCTTTCTCTGTGGAAATATCTTCACTGGTGTCAAGTTTTAGGTGACACCTATAAGTGATATCATAGTATACGTGTCTTTCACTTTCTGACTTACGACAAGTTGTGTGATTACTTCTAGACTCATCTACGGTGTTGCAAATGGCATTGTGTCATTTTTTTCCTTGGCTAATATTCGGTCTGTGCATGTACCAGTTCTTCTTTGTCCACTCATCTGTTGATGGAATTTTTGGTTGCTTCCACGTCTTGACTATTGTAATACTGCTGCAGTGCACATTTGCCTGCCTGTGTCTTTCCAATTCTGTCATCTTCGGTCTTAGACCAAGTAGTGGGCCCGCTGGATCATATGGTAGCCAATTGTTTACCTTGTAAAGGCACCTCCATTCTGTTCCATTAATGGCTCTTACCAGGTTACGTCCCATTTAAAGTTGAGGGTATGCACTTCTCCATAACCCCTTCAGCATTTATGGTTTGTAGTTTTTCTACTAATTTTTATTCTGACTGCTGTGAGCTGATACCTCTTTGTGGTTGGATTTGCATGTGTCTCATAATGCCTTGAAATTTAGCATTCAGGCATGTCCTTTTTTTTCTTCAAACTGTGAGTACAGCTTACCTCCTCAAATGGTTTTCTTGAAATATGTGCCACATTTTGAAATATTTTGGCCATTACCTCCCTGAAGACATTTTGAGGGCAGCTTTCATTTACAGCCCTCCAGTACTTGTGCATATGAAGTGACTATTAGTACAGGTTTTAAAGCTGCTGTTGCAGGTAACGGCCAGAGGGCGGCAGCATTTCTGCTTTCCCCACTCTGGTAACTAGGGAGACAGAGCTTCCTGCCAGTGGTGTTCCTTGGTTATAAATTAAAGTGGAGTGTCCCCGCATAAACCCACAAAAGCTGATGTCTCCTTACTTATGTTTGCTTTTTAAATTGAATTTACATTTTTTATTGGCGTAATATTCCATTCTGTACATGGACCACTTCTTCTTTGTGCATTCCTCTGTTGATGGACATTTTCATTGCTTCAAAGTGTTGGCAGTGTTAAATATGGCTGGAGTGCAGGATTGCCAGCCTGTGTCTTTTTGATTCTCATCCTCTCAGGCGATAGGCCCAGCACGGGTATGCTTGATTGAATGGTAGCTCAATGTTTACCTTTCGAGGCAGCTACATTGTGTTTTCATTAGTGGCTCTTACCACGTCCCACTTAGAACCGAGGGTACGCATTTCTCCGCAACCCCTTCAGCATTTATTGTTTGCAGAACTTTTGCTGATGACTATTTTGACTGGTGTGAGCTGATAGGTTTTTGTAATTTGGATTTGCATGTCTTTAATAATACCTAATGGTCAGCTTTCTTCCACACCTTTTTTTTATTCTGTTAAACAAAAACAGGAAAAAATGTGAGTACAATAAACCTCTTGAAATTGTCTTCTTGGAAGGTTGCCCTCTTGATTTTTGCGGTCGATTTTCGATACCAGGATGTTTTTTGAGGGTAGGTGTCATTTACAGGGCTGCAAAGAGTGTGAATATTTAGTGACCCTTAGCACTGGTTTTAAAGCTGCTGTTGTGGGAAACGGCCACAAGTCTGCAGCATTTCTCCATCCCCAAATCCGGTTACTAGGGCAGCAGATCCTTTCTGGAAGTCATGTTACCAGGTTGTAAATTAGAATGCAATGTGCCAGGAAGAAACCCCATAAGTTTATGTCACGTTACTTCTTGTTCGTTGTTTGAATTATTTAAATCAGGGTAATGATTAGAATATTGTTTGTCCTAGGTGACACAGTCTGGTTCATTTGTACATTTTATATATATATATATGTATATGTGTATATATATAGAGATATATAGTTATAGATATATAGATATAGATGTGCAGATCCTCCTCCCATGTAAATTATTGAAGAGTGTCCCGTAGACCTCCGTTTCTATATGGCCGGTCTTTTTGACATACGTATTTAATACGCATTTGTACACGTATGGTAAACCTGGTCTTAATTTATCCATTCCCTCCACCTTTCGTTTTAGATAAGCATAATTTGTTTTCTAAGTCTGTGAGTGTCTTTCTCTGTGGAAATATGTTCATTTGGGTCAGTTGTCAGATAACGCCTATAAGTGATATCATAGGATATGTATTTTGCTTTCCGACTTACCTCACGTTCTGTGATGATCTCTAGGCTCATCTATGGTGTCTCAAAGAGCAGTGTTTCATTGTTTTCCAAGGTTAATATTCCATTGTGTACATGGACCACTTCTTCTTTATCAATTCATCTGTTGATGGACATTTTGGTTGCTTCCGTATCTTGGCTACTGTGAAAGCGGCTGCAGTGCAGCTGTTGCAGCCTCTGTCTTCTCGATTCTGGTCTTCTCAGGTGAGAGGCCCAACATTGGGCCTGCTGGATGGAATGGTGGCTCGGTTTTACATTTCTTTTTTTGGTGTGTGTGGTACGATGGCCTCTCACTGTTGCGGCCTTTCCCGTTGTGGAGCACAGGCTCCGGACGTGCATGCTCAGCGGCTATGCCTCACGGGCCTAGCCACTCTGCGGCATGTGGGATCTTCCCGGACTGCGGCACGAACCCGTGTCCCCTGCATCGGAAGGTGGACTCTCAACCACTGCACCACCAGGGAAGCCCCAGTTTTTACTTTTAAATGAGGTCCTTTCTGTTCTCATTATTGGCTGTAACCACTTTACATCTCACCAGCAGCTAGAGAGTACACAGTTCTCTAAAACCCTTTCAGCATGTATTGTTTGTAGATGTTTTGCTGATGGTAGTTGACGTGTGTGAGTTGAAACCTTTTGGTAGATTAGATTTGCATGAGTCTAATAATTCCTGATGTTGAGCTTTTATACATTTTCCTTTCTTTAGAAGAAGAGTGTGCAAACTTATTTCTCCATACTATCTCCTTTAAACATTTGCATGTCTTGAATAATTTTGGTCATTCCCTAGCTCAGGACATTTTTTGAGGGCAGGTGTCCTTTACAGCCCTGAGTCTGTGAATGTTAAGTGACCATTAGCAGTGGGTTTAAAGCCGCTCTTGCCGCAAACGGCCACAAGGTGGCAGCATTTCTACATTTCTAACTCTGGGTTTTTGGGCAACAGAGGCTTCCTGGAAATCCTGTTAGTAGGCTGCAAATTGGGGCGGAATGTGCCAGGGCAAACCCCCAAGAGCTTGTATCTCCTTACTCCTTGTTTGTTTTTTAAATTTAATTTTTATTTAGTATCAGAGTAAATTTGATAAAATTGTTGTGTGTGTTCTAGGTGTACAGAATCTGGTTCATTTTATGTATGTATCGATCCATTCATCTTTGGATCCTTTCCCGTGTAAGTTATTACAGAATGTTGAGTAGACCTCTCTTGGTATTCCGTAGGTATTTGGTGATTATATATTTCATGTGTATTAGTACATGTCTGTTAATCCCCATATCCTAATTCATACCTTCCTTACACCTTTCCATTTGGTTAAACATAATTTGGTTTTCTGAATCTATGAGTGTCCTTCTCTTGGGAAGTATTTCATGGGTATCAATTTTTAGGTAACACCTATAATTGATGTCATAGGATATCTGTCTTTTGGTTTCTTTCTTACTTCAAGTTGGGTGATTATCTCTAGATCCTTCTATGGTGGTGCCAATGGCACTGTTCCATGCTTTTCTATGGCTAGTATTCCATTGTGTACACGAACAACTTCTTCTTGATGAATTTTTCTGTTGATGGACATTTTGGTTTCTTCCAAGTCTTGGCTATGGTACATGTTGCTGCAGTGCAGGATTGCCAGCCTGTGTCTCTTTGATTCTGGTCTACCCAGGTGATAGGCCCATCAGTGATCCTACCAGATCACATGGTAGCTCAATTTTTACCTTTAAACACACCTCCATTCTGTTTTCAGTACTGTCTGTTACCAGGTGACATCCCACCAGCAGCTAGAGGGTACAGAGTTCTCTAAAGGCCCTTCACCATTTATAAGTTGTAGACTTTTTTGCTGGTGATCATTCTGACGGCTGTGAGGTGAACGTTTTTGTAGACTGGATTTGCATGGCTTTATTAATTCCTGATGTTGAGCATGTTTCCTTGCCCTTTTTTTAACAAAAAAAAGAGAGAAAAAGAAAGAATACAAAATGTGCGTAAAATAAGCCTCTTTAAATTGTCGTTTTGAAATATGCACGTCTTTTGAGATTTTTGCTCGATTTAGTGACCACGGATTTGTTTAGAGGGCAGGTGTCATTAACAAGCCTGGAATTATTTTGAATATCAAGTAACCATTATCGCTGGGTTTAGAGCTGCTGCTGTGTGAAAGGGCCACAAAGAGGCACAGTTCTCCTTTAACCAATCTGGTTATTAGGGCAACACAGCCTTAATGAAAGTCGTGTTCTAGGTTGTAAATTAGAATGGAATGTGCCAGGAAAAAGCCCCTTAACTTTATATCCCACTACTTCTTCGCTTTTTAAATTTAATTTTCATTTTTTATCACAGCAAGTGTGATTACAATGTTTTGCTTTTTCTAGGTGTGCAAGATGTGGTGGTTTTACACATATATCTATTGTTCTTTGGATCCTTTTCCCATGTAGGTTACGACACAATGTTGAGTAGTCTTCTCTTGGTATTCCGTAGGTCTTTGGTGATTATATACTTCACCTGTGTTTGTATATCTCTGTTAACCCCGATATCTTAATGCATCCAATCCTCACACCTTTCCATTGGTGAATCATAAGTTTGTTTAATAAATCTGTGATTGCCTTTCTCTGTGGAAATATCTTCACTGGTGTCAAGTTTTAGGTGACACCTATAAGTGATATCATAGTATATGTGTCTTTCACTTTCTGACTTACGACAAGTTGTGTGATTACTTCTAGACTCATCTACGGTGTTGCAAATGGCATTGTGTCATTTTTTTCCTTGGCTAATATTCGGTCTGTGCATGTACCAGTTCTTCTTTGTCCACTCATCTGTTGATGGAATTTTTGGTTGCTTCCACGTCTTGACTATTGTAATACTGCTGCAGTGCACATTTGCCTGCCTGTGTCTCTCCAATTCTGTCATCTTCGGTTTTAGACCAAGTAGTGGGCCCGCTGGATCATATGGTAGCCAATTGTTTACCTGGTAAAGACACCCCCATTCTGTTCCATTAATGGCTCTTACCAGGTTACGTCCCATTTAAAGTTGAGGGTATGCACTTCTCCATAACCACTTCAGCATTTATTGCTTGTAGTTTTTCTACTAATTTTTATTCTGACTGCTGTGAGCTGATACCTCTTTGTGGTTGGATTTGCATGTGTCTCATAATGCCTTGAAATTTAGCATTCAGGCATGTCCTTTTTTTTCTTCAAACTGTGAGTACAGCTTACCTCCTCAAATGGTTTTCTTGAAATATGTGCCACATTTTGAAATATTTTGGCCATTACCTCCCTGAAGACATTTTGAGGGCAACTTTCATTTACAGCCCTCCAGTACTTGTGCATATGAAGTGACTCTTAGTACAGGTTTTAAAGCTGCTGTTGCAGGTAACGGCCAGAGGGCGGCAGCATTTCTGCTTTCCCCACTCTGGTAACTAGGGAAACAGACCTTCCTGCCAGTGGTGTTCCTTGGTTATAAATTAAAGTGGAGTGTCCCCATATAAACCCACAAAAGCTGATGTCTCCTTACTTATGTTTGCTTTTTAAATTGAATTTACATTTTTTATTGGCGTAATATTCCATTCTGTACATGGACCACTTCTTCTTTGTGCATTCCTCTGTTGATGGATATTTTCATTGCTTCAAAGTGTTGGCAGTGTTAAATGTGGCTGGAGTGCAGGATTGCCAGCCTGTGTCTTTTTGATTCTCATCCTCTCAGGCGATAGGCCCAGCACGGGTATGCTTGATTGAATGGTAGCTCAATGTTTACCTTTCGAGGCAGCTACATTGTGTTTTCATTAGTGGCTCTTACCACGTCCCACTTAGAACCGAGGGTACGCATTTCTCCGCAACCCCTTCAGCATTTATTGTTTGCAGAACTTTTGCTGATGACTATTTTGACTGGTGTGAGCTGATAGGTTTTTGTAATTTGGATTTGCATGTCTTTAATAATACCTAATGGTCAGCTTTCTTCCACACCTTTTTTTTATTCTGTTAAACAAAAACAGGAAAAAATGTGAGTACAATAAACCTCTTGAAATTGTCTTCTTGGAAGGTTGCCCTCTTGATTTTTGCGGTCGATTTTCGATACCAGGATGTTTTTTGAGGGTAGGTGTCATTTACAGGGCTGCAATGAGTGTGAATATTTAGTGACCCTTAGCACTGGTTTTAAAGCTGCTGTTGTGGGAAACGGCCACAAGTCTGCAGCATTTCTCCATCCCCAAATCCGGTTACTAGGGCAGCAGATCCTTTCTGGAAGTCATGTTACCAGGTTGTAAATTAGAATGCAATGTGCCAGGAAGAAACCCCATAAGTTTATGTCACGTTACTTCTTGTTCGTTGTTTGAATTATTTAAATCAGGGTAATGATTAGAATATTGTTTGTCCTAGGTGACACAGTCTGGTTCATTTGTACATTATATATATATATATGTATATGTGTATATATATAGAGATATATAGATATAGATATATAGATATAGATGTGCAGATCCTCCTCCCATGTAAATTATTGAAGAGTGTCCCGTAGACCTCCGTTTCTATATGGCCGGTCTTTTTGACATACGTATTTAATACGCATTTGTACACGTATGGTAAACCTGGTCTTAATTTATCCATTCCCTCCACCTTTCCTTTTAGATAAGCATAATTTGTTTTCTAAGTCTGTGAGTGTCTTTCTCTGTGGAAATATGTTCATTTGGGTCAGTTGTCAGATAACGCCTATAAGTGATATCATAGGATATGTATTTTGCTTTCCGACTTACCTCACGTTCTGTGATGATCTCTAGGCTCATCTATGGTGTCTCAAAGAGCAGTGTTTCATTGTTTTCCAAGGTTAATATTCCATTGTGTACATGGACCACTTCTTCTTTATCAATTCATCTGTTGATGGACATTTTGGTTGCTTCCGTATCTTGGCTACTGTGAAAGCGGCTGCAGTGCAGCTGTTGCAGCCTCTGTCTTCTCGATTCTGGTCTTCTCAGGTGAGAGGCCCAACATTGGGCCTGCTGGATGGAATGGTGGCTCGGTTTTACATTTCTTTTTTTGGTGTGTGTGGTACGATGGCCTCTCACTGTTGCGGCCTTTCCCGTTGTGGAGCACAGGCTCCAGACGTGCATGCTCAGCGGCTATGCCTCACGGGCCTAGCCACTCTGCGGCATGTGGGATCTTCCCGGACAGGGGCACGAACCCGTGTCCCCTGCATCGGAAGGTGGACTCTCAACCACTGCACCACCAGGGAAGCCCCAGTTTTTACTTTTAAATGAGGTCCTTTCTGTTCTCATTATTGGCTGTAACCACTTTACATCTCACCAGCAGCTAGAGAGTACACAGTTCTCTAAAACCCTTTCAGCATGTATTGTTTGTAGATGTTTTGCTGATGGTAGTTGACGTGTGTGAGTTGAAACCTTTTGGTAGATTAGATTTGCATGAGTCTAATAATTCCTGATGTTGAGCTTTTATACATTTTCCTTTCTTTAGAAGAAGAGTGTGCAAACTTATCTCTCCATACTATCTCCTTTAAACATTTGCATGTCTTGAATAATTTTGGTCATTCCCTAGCTCAGGACATTTTTTGAGGGCAGGTGTCCTTTACAGCCCTGAGTCTGTGAATGTTAAGTGACCATTCGCAGTGGGTTTAAAGCCGCTCTGGCCGCAAACGGCCACAAGGTGGCAGCATTTCTACATTTCCAACTCTGGGTTTTTGGGCAACAGAGGCTTCCTGGAAATCCTGTTAGTAGGCTGCAAATTGGGGCGGAATGTGCCAGGGCAAACCCCCAAGAGCTTGTATCTCCTTACTCCTTGTTTGTTTTTTAAATTTAATTTTTATTTAGTATCAGAGTAAATTTGATAAAATTGTTGTGTGTGTTCTAGGTGTACAGAATCTGGTTCATTTTATGTATGTATCGATCCATTCATCTTTGGATCCTTTCCCGTGTAAGTTATTACAGAATGTTGAGTAGACCTCTCTTGGTATTCCGTAGGTATTTGGTGATTATATATTTCATGTGTATTAGTACATGTCTGTTAATCCCCATATCCTAATTCATACCTTCCTTACACCTTTCCATTTGGTTAAACATAATTTGGTTTTCTGAATCTATGAGTGTCCTTCTCTTGGGAAGTATTTCATGGGTATCAATTTTTAGGTAACACCTATAATTGATGTCATAGGATATCTGTCTTTTGGTTTCTTTCTTACTTCAAGTTGGGTGATTATCTCTAGATCCTTCTATGGTGGTGCCAATGGCACTGTTCCATGCTTTTCTATGGCTAGTATTCCATTGTGTACACGAACAACTTCTTCTTGATGAATTTTTCTGTTGATGGACATTTTGGTTTCTTCCAAGTCTTGGCTATGGTACATGTTGCTGCAGTGCAGGATTGCCAGCCTGTGTCTCTTTGATTCTGGTCTACCCAGGTGATAGGCCCATCAGTGATCCTACCAGATCACATGGTAGCTCAATTTTTACCTTTAAACACACCTCCATTCTGTTTTCAGTACTGTCTGTTACCAGGTGACATCCCACCAGCAGCTAGAGGGTACAGAGTTCTCTAAAGCCCCTTCACCATTTATAAGTTGTAGACTTTTTGCTGGTGATCATTCTGACGGCTGTGAGGTGAACGTTTTTGTAGACTGGATTTGCATGGCTTTATTAATTCCTGATGTTGAGCATGTTTCCTTGCCCTTTTTTTTAACAAAAAAAAGAGAGAAAAAGAAAGAATACAAAATGTGCGTAAAATAAGCCTCTTTAAATTGTCGTTTTGAAATATGCACGTCTTTTGAGATTTTTGCTCGATTTAGTGACCACGGATTTGTTTAGAGGGCAGGTGTCATTAACAAGCCTGGAATTATTTTGAATATCAAGTAACCATTATCGCTGGGTTTAGAGCTGCTGCTGTGTGAAAGGGCCACAAAGAGGCACAGTTCTCCTTTAACCAATCTGGTTATTAGGGCAACACAGCCTTAATGAAAGTCGTGTTCTAGGTTGTAAATTAGAATGGAATGTGCCAGGAAAAAGCCCCTTAACTTTATATCCCACTACTTCTTCGCTTTTTAAATTTAATTTTCATTTTTTATCACAGCAAGTGTGATTACAATGTTTTGCTTTTTCTAGGTGTGCAAGATGTGGTGGTTTTACACATATATCTATTGTTCTTTGGATCCTTTTCCCATGTAGGTTACGACACAATGTTGAGTAGTCTTCTCTTGGTATTCCGTAGGTCTTTGGTGATTATATACTTCACCTGTGTTTGTATATCTCTGTTAACCCCGATATCTTAATGCATCCAATCCTCACACCTTTCCATTGGTGAATCATAAGTTTGTTTAATAAATCTGTGATTGCCTTTCTCTGTGGAAATATCTTCACTGGTGTCAAGTTTTAGGTGACACCTATAAGTGATATCATAGTATATGTGTCTTTCACTTTCTGACTTACGACAAGTTGTGTGATTACTTCTAGACTCATCTACGGTGTTGCAAATGGCATTGTGTCATTTTTTTCCTTGGCTAATATTCGGTCTGTGCATGTACCAGTTCTTCTTTGTCCACTCATCTGTTGATGGAATTTTTGGTTGCTTCCACGTCTTGACTATTGTAATACTGCTGCAGTGCACATTTGCCTGCCTGTGTCTCTCCAATTCTGTCATCTTCGGTCTTAGACCAAGTAGTGGGCCCGCTGGATCATATGGTAGCCAATTGTTTACCTTGTGAAGGCACCTCCATTCTGTTCCATTAATGGCTCTTACCAGGTTACGTCCCATTTAAAGTTCAGGGTATGCACTT
The DNA here is from genome assembly GCF_951394435.1 of Stenella coeruleoalba. Taxonomy (NCBI): domain Eukaryota; kingdom Metazoa; phylum Chordata; class Mammalia; order Artiodactyla; family Delphinidae; genus Stenella; species Stenella coeruleoalba. The sequence continues at coordinate 764,174 of NW_027646447.1, read as the reverse complement.
CTCCATAACCCCTTCAGCATTTATTGCTTGTAGTTTTTCTACTAATTTTTATTCTGACTGCTGTGAGCTGATACCTCTTTGTGGTTGGATTTGCATGTGTCTCATAATGCCTTGAAATTTAGCATTCAGGCATGTCCTTTTTTTTCTTCAAACTGTGAGTACAGCTTACCTCCTCAAATGGTTTTCTTGAAATATGTGCCACATTTTGAAATATTTTGGCCATTACCTCCCTGAAGACATTTTGAGGGCAGCTTTCATTTACAGCCCTCCAGTACTTGTGCATATGAAGTGACTCTTAGTACAGGTTTTAAAGCTGCTGTTGCAGGTAACGGCCAGAGGGCGGCAGCATTTCTGCTTTCCCCACTCTGGTAACTAGGGAAACAGACCTTCCTGCCAGTGGTGTTCCTTGGTTATAAATTAAAGTGGAGTGTCCCCGTATAAACCCACAAAAGCTGATGTCTCCTTACTTATGTTTGTTTTTAAATTGAATTTACATTTTTTATTGGCGTAATATTCCATTCTGTACATGGACCACTTCTTCTTTGTGCATTCCTCTGTTGATGGATATTTTCATTGCTTCAAAGTGTTGGCAGTGTTAAATGTGGCTGGAGTGCAGGATTGCCAGCCTGTGTCTTTTTGATTCTCATCCTCTCAGGCGATAGGCCCAGCACGGGTATGCTTGATTGAATGGTAGCTCAATGTTTACCTTTCGAGGCAGCTACATTGTGTTTTCATTAGTGGCTCTTACCACGTCCCACTTAGAACCGAGGGTACGCATTTCTCCGCAACCCCTTCAGCATTTATTGTTTGCAGAACTTTTGCTGATGACTATTTTGACTGGTGTGAGCTGATAGGTTTTTGTAATTTGGATTTGCATGTCTTTAATAATACCTAATGGTCAGCTTTCTTCCACACCTTTTTTTTATTCTGTTAAACAAAAACAGGAAAAAATGTGAGTACAATAAACCTCTTGAAATTGTCTTCTTGGAAGGTTGCCCTCTTGATTTTTGCGGTCGATTTTCGATACCAGGATGTTTTTTGAGGGTAGGTGTCATTTACAGGGCTGCAATGAGTGTGAATATTTAGTGACCCTTAGCACTGGTTTTAAAGCTGCTGTTGTGGGAAACGGCCACAAGTCTGCAGCATTTCTCCATCCCCAAATCCGGTTACTAGGGCAGCAGATCCTTTCTGGAAGTCATGTTACCAGGTTGTAAATTAGAATGCAATGTGCCAGGAAGAAACCCCATAAGTTTATGTCACGTTACTTCTTGTTCGTTGTTTGAATTATTTAAATCAGGGTAATGATTAGAATATTGTTTGTCCTAGGTGACACAGTCTGGTTCATTTGTACATTATATATATATATATGTATATGTGTATATATATAGAGATATATAGATATAGATATATAGATATAGATGTGCAGATCCTCCTCCCATGTAAATTATTGAAGAGTGTCCCGTAGACCTCCGTTTCTATATGGCCGGTCTTTTTGACATACGTATTTAATACGCATTTGTACACGTATGGTAAACCTGGTCTTAATTTATCCATTCCCTCCACCTTTCGTTTTAGATAAGCATAATTTGTTTTCTAAGTCTGTGAGTGTCTTTCTCTGTGGAAATATGTTCATTTGGGTCAGTTGTCAGATAACGCCTATAAGTGATATCATAGGATATGTATTTTGCTTTCCGACTTACCTCACGTTCTGTGATGATCTCTAGGCTCATCTATGGTGTCTCAAAGAGCAGTGTTTCATTGTTTTCCAAGGTTAATATTCCATTGTGTACATGGACCACTTCTTCTTTATCAATTCATCTGTTGATGGACATTTTGGTTGCTTCCGTATCTTGGCTACTGTGAAAGCGGCTGCAGTGCAGCTGTTGCAGCCTCTGTCTTCTCGATTCTGGTCTTCTCAGGTGAGAGGCCCAACATTGGGCCTGCTGGATGGAATGGTGGCTCGGTTTTACATTTCTTTTTTTGGTGTGTGTGGTACGATGGCCTCTCACTGTTGCGGCCTTTCCCGTTGTGGAGCACAGGCTCCAGACGTGCATGCTCAGCGGCTATGCCTCACGGGCCTAGCCACTCTGCGGCATGTGGGATCTTCCCGGACTGGGGCACGAACCCGTGTCCCCTGCATCGGAAGGTGGACTCTCAACCACTGCACCACCAGGGAAGCCCCAGTTTTTACTTTTAAATGAGGTCCTTTCTGTTCTCATTATTGGCTGTAACCACTTTACATCTCACCAGCAGCTAGAGAGTACACAGTTCTCTAAAACCCTTTCAGCATGTATTGTTTGTAGATGTTTTGCTGATGGTAGTTGACGTGTGTGAGTTGAAACCTTTTGGTAGATTAGATTTGCATGAGTCTAATAATTCCTGATGTTGAGCTTTTATACATTTTCCTTTCTTTAGAAGAAGAGTGTGCAAACTTATCTCTCCATACTATCTCCTTTAAACATTTGCATGTCTTGAATAATTTTGGTCATTCCCTAGCTCAGGACATTTTTTGAGGGCAGGTGTCCTTTACAGCCCTGAGTCTGTGAATGTTAAGTGACCATTAGCAGTGGGTTTAAAGCCGCTCTTGCCGCAAACGGCCACAAGGTGGCAGCATTTCTACATTTCCAACTCTGGGTTTTTGGGCAACAGAGGCTTCCTGGAAATCCTGTTAGTAGGCTGCAAATTGGGGCGGAATGTGACAGGGCAAACCCCCAAGAGCTTGTATCTCCTTACTCCTTGTTTGTTTTTTAAATTTAATTTTTATTTAGTATCAGAGTAAATTTGATAAAATTGATGTGTGTGTTCTAGGTGTACAGAATCTGGTTCATTTTATGTAAGTATCGATCCATTCATCTTTGGATCCTTTCCCGTGTAGGTTATTACAGAATGTTGAGTAGACCTCTCTTGGTATTCCGTAGGTATTTGGTGATTATATATTTCATGTGTATTAGTACATGTCTGTTAATCCCCATATCCTAATTCATACCTTCCTTACACCTTTCCATTTGGTTAAACATAATTTGGTTTTCTGAATCTATGAGTGTCCTTCTCTTGGGAAGTATTTCATGGGTATCAATTTTTAGGTAACATCTATAATTGATGTCATAGGATATATGTCTTTTGGTTTCTTTCTTACTTCAAGTTGGGTGATTATCTCTAGATCCTTCTATGGTGGTGCCAATGGCACTGTTCCATGCTTTGCCATGGCTAGTATTCCATTGTGTACACGAACAACTTCTTCTTGATGAATTTTTCTGTTGATGGACATTTTGGTTTCTTCCAAGTCTTGGCTATGGTACATGTTGCTGCAGTGCAGGATTGCCAGCCTGTGTCTCTTTGATTCTGGTCTACCCAGGTGATAGACCCATCAGTGATCCTACCAGATCACATGGTAGCTCAATTTTTACCTTTAAACACACCTCCATTCTGTTTTCAGTACTGTCTGTTACCAGGTGACATCCCACCAGCAGCTAGAGGGTACAGAGTTCTCTAAAGCCCCTTCACCATTTATAAGTTGTAGACTTTTTTGCTGGTGATCATTCTGACGGCTGTGAGGTGAACGTTTTTGTAGACTGGATTTGCATGGCTTTATTAATTCCTGATGTTGAGCATGTTTCCTTGCCCTTTTTTTTAACAAAAAAAAGAGAGAAAAAGAAAGAATACAAAATGTGCGTAAAATAAGCCTCTTTAAATTGTCGTTTTGAAATATGCATGTCTTTTGAGATTTTTGCTCGATTTAGTGACCACGGATTTGTTTAGAGGGCAGGTGTCATTAACAAGCCTGGAATTATTTTGAATATCAAGTAACCATTATCGCTGGGTTTAGAGCTGCTGCTGTGTGAAAGGGCCACAAAGAGGCACAGTTCTCCTTTAACCAATCTGGTTATTAGGGCAACAGAGCCTTAATGAAAGTCGTGTTCTAGGTTGTAAATTAGAATGGAATGTGCCAGGAAAAAGCCCCTTAACTTTATATCCCACTACTTCTTCGCTTTTTAAATTTAATTTTCATTTTTTATCACAGCAAGTGTGATTACAATGTTTTGCTTTTTCTAGGTGTGCAAGATGTGGTGGTTTTACACATATATCTATTGTTCTTTGGATCCTTTTCCCATGTAGGTTACGACACAATGTTGAGTAGTCTTCTCTTGGTATTCCGTAGGTCTTTGGTGATTATATACTTCACCTGTGTTTGTATATCTCTGTTAACCCCGATATCTTAATGTATCCAATCCTCACACCTTTCCATTGGTGAATCATAAGTTTGTTTAATAAATCTGTGATTGCCTTTCTCTGTGGAAATATCTTCACTGGTGTCAATTTTTAAGTGACACCTATAAGTGATATCATAGTATATGTGTCTTTCATTTTCTGACTTACGACAAGTTGTGTGATTACTTCTAGACTCATCTACGGTGTTGCAAATGGCATTGTGTCATTTTTTTCCTTGGCTAATATTCGGTCTGTGCATGTACCAGTTCTTCTTTGTCCACTCATCTGTTGATGGAATTTTTGGTTGCTTCCACGTCTTGACTATTGTAATACTGCTTCAGTGCACATTTGCCTGCCTGTGTCTTTCCAATACTGTCATCTTCGGTCTTAGACCAAGTAGTGGGCCCGCTGGATCATATGGTAGCCAATTGTTTACCTTGTAAAGGCACCTCCATTCTGTTCCATTAATGGCTCTTACCAGGTTACGTCCCATTTAAAGTTCAGGGTATGCACTTCTCCATAACCCCTTCAGCATTTATTGTTTGTAGTTTTTCTACTAATTTTTATTCTGACTGCTGTGAGCTGATACCTCTTTGTGGTTGGATTTGCATGTGTCTCATAATGCCTTGAAATTTAGCATTCAGGCATGTCCTTTTTTTTCTTCAAACTGTGAGTACAGCTTACCTCCTCAAATGGTTTTCTTGAAATATGTGCCACATTTTGAAATATTTTGGCCATTACCTCCCTGAAGACATTTTGAGGGCAGCTTTCATTTATAGCCCTCCAGTACTTGTGCATATGAAGTGACTATTATTACAGGTTTTAAAGCTGCTGTTGCAGGTAACGGCCAGAGGGCGGCAGCATTTCTGCTTTCCCCACTCTGGTAACTAGGGAAACAGACCTTCCTGCCAGTGGTGTTCCTTGGTTATAAATTAAAGTGGAGTGTCCCCGCATAAACCCACAAAAGCTGATGTCTCCTTACTTATGTTTGTTTTTTAAATTGAATTTACATTTTTTATTGGCGTAATATTCCATTCTGTACATGGACCACTTCTTCTTTGTGCATTCCTCTGTTGATGGACATTTTCATTGCTTCAAAGTGTTGGCAGTGTTAAATATGGCTGGAGTGCAGGATTGCCAGCCTGTGTCTTTTTGATTCTCATCCTCTCAGGCGATAGGCCCAGCACGGGTATGCTTGATTGAATGGTAGCTCAATGTTTACCTTTCGAGGCAGCTACATTGTGTTTTCATTAGTGGCTCTTACCACGTCCCACTTAGAACCGAGGGTACGCATTTCTCCGCAACCCCTTCAGCATTTATTGTTTGCAGAACTTTTGCTGATGACTATTTTGACTGGTGTGAGCTGATAGGTTTTTGTAATTTGGATTTGCATGTCTTTAATAATACCTAATGGTCAGCTTTCTTCCACACCTTTTTTTTATTCTGTTAAACAAAAACAGGAAAAAATGTGAGTACAATAAACCTCTTGAAATTGTCTTCTTGGAAGGTTGCCCTCTTGATTTTTGCGGTCGATTTTCGATACCAGGATGTTTTTTGAGGGTAGGTGTCATTTACAGGGCTGCAATGAGTGTGAATATTTAGTGACCCTTAGCACTGGTTTTAAAGCTGCTGTTGTGGGAAACGGCCACAAGTCTGCAGCATTTCTCCATCCCGAAATCCGGTTACTAGGGCAGCAGATCCTTTCTGGAAGTCATGTTACCAGGTTGTAAATTAGAATGCAATGTGCCAGGAAGAAACCCCATAAGTTTATGTCACGTTACTTCTTGTTCGTTGTTTGAATTATTTAAATCAGGGTAATGATTAGAATATTGTTTGTCCTAGGTGACACAGTCTGGTTCATTTGTACATTATATATATATATATATATATGTATATGTGTATAGATATAGAGATATATAGATATAGATATATAGATATAGATGTGCAGATCCTCCTCCCATGTAAATTATTGAAGAGTGTCCTGTAGACCTCCGTTTCTATATGGCCGGTCTTTTTGACATACGTATTTAATACGCATTTGTACACGTATGGTAAACCTGGTCTTAATTTATCCATTCCCTCCACCTTTCCTTTTAGATAAGCATAATTTGTTTTCTAAGTCTGTGAGTGTCTTTCTCTGTGGAAATATGTTCATTTGGGTCAGTTGTCAGATAACGCCTATAAGTGATATCATAGGATATGTATTTTGCTTTCCGACTTACCTCACATTCTGTGATGATCTCTAGGCTCATCTATGGTGTCTCAAAGAGCAGTGTTTCATTGTTTTCCAAGGTTAGTATTCCATTGTGTACATGGACCACTTCTTCTTTATCAATTCATCTGTTGATGGACATTTTGGTTGCTTCCGTATCTTGGCTACTGTGAAAGCGGCTGCAGTGAAGCTGTTGCAGCCTCTGTCTTCTCGATTCTGGTCTTCTCAGGTGAGAGGCCCAACATTGGGCCTGCTGGATGGAATGGTAGCTCGGTTTTACATTTCTTTTTTTGGTGTGTGTGGTACGATGGCCTCTCACTGTTGTGGCCTTTCCCGTTGTGGAGCACAGGCTCCAGACGTGCATGCTCAGCGGCTATGCCTCACGGGCCTAGCCACTCTGCGGCATGTGGGATCTTCCCGGACTGCGGCACGAACCCGTGTCCCCTGCATCGGAAGGTGGACTCTTAACCACTGCACCACCAGGGAAGCCCCAGTTTTTACTTTTAAATGAGGTCCTTTCTGTTCTCATTATTGGCTGTAACCACTTTACATCTCACCAGCAGCTAGAGAGTACACAGTTCTCTAAAACCCTTTCAGCATGTATTGTTTGTAGATGTTTTGCTGATGGTAGTTGACATGTGTGAGTTGAAACTTTTGGTAGATTAGATTTGCATGAGTCTAATAATTCCTGATGTTGAGCTTTTATACATTTTCCTTTCTTTAGAAGAAGAGTGTGCAAACTTATCTCTCCATACTATCTCCTTTAAACATTTGCATGTCTTGAATAATTTTGGTCATTCCCTAGCTCAGGACATTTTTTGAGGGCAGGTGTCCTTTACAGCCCTGAGTCTGTGAATGTTAAGTGACCATTAGCAGTGGGTTTAAAGCCGCTCTGGCCGCAAACGGCCACAAGGTGGCAGCATTTCCACATTTCCAACTCTGGGTTTTTGGGCAACAGAGGCTTCCTGGAAATCCTGTTAGTAGGCTGCAAATTGGGGCGGAATGTGCCAGGGCTAACCCCCAAGAGCTTGTATCTCCTTACTCCTTGTTTGTTTTTTAAATTTAATTTTTATTTAGTATCAGAGTAAATTTGATAAAAATGTTGTGTGTGTTCTAGGTGTACAGAATCTGGTTCATTTTATGTAAGTATCGATCCATTCATCTTTGGATCCTTTCCCGTGTAGGTTATTACAGAATGTTGAGTAGACCTCTCTTGGTATTCCGTAGGTATTTGGTGATTATATATTTCATGTGTATTAGTACATGTCTGTTAATCCCCATATCCTAATTCATACCTTCCTTACACCTTTCCATTTGGTTAAACATAATTTGGTTTTCTGAATCTATGAGTGTCCATCTCTTGGGAAGTAATTCATGGGTATCAATTTTAGGTAACACCTATAATTGAGGTCATAGGATATCTGTCTTTTGGTTTCTTTCTTACTTCAAGTTGGGTGATTATCTCTAGATCCTTCTATGGTGGTGCCAATGGCACTGTTCCATGCTTTGCCATGGCTAGTATTCCATTGTGTACACGAGCAACTTCTTCTTGATGAATTTTTCTGTTGATGGACATTTTGGTTTCTTCCAAGTCTTGGCTATGGTACATGTTGCTGCAGTGCAGGATTGCCAGCCTGTGTCTCTTTGATTCTGGTCTACCCAGGTGATAGGCCCATCAGTGATCCTACCAGATCCCATGGTAGCTCAATTTTTACCTTTAAACACACCTCCATTCTGTTTTCAGTACTGTCTGTTACCAGGTGACATCGCACCAGCAGCTAGAGGGTACAGAGTTCTCTAAAGCCCCTTCACCATTTATAAGTTGTAGACTTTTTTGCTGGTGATCATTCTGACGGCTGTGAGGTGAACGTTTTTGTAGACTGGATTTGCATGGCTTTATTAATTCCTGATGTTGAGCATGTTTCCTTGCCCTTTTTTTTAACAAAAAAAAGAGAGAAAAAGAAAGAATACAAAATGTGCGTAAAATAAGCCTCTTTAAATTGTCATTTTGAAATATGCACGTCTTTTGAGATTTTTGCTCGATTTAGTGACCACGGATTTGTTTAGAGGGCAGGTGTCATTAACAAGCCTGGAATTATTTTGAATATCAAGTAACCATTATCGCTGGGTTTAGAGCTGCTGCTGTGTGAAAGGGCCACAAAGAGGCACAGTTCTCCTTTAACCAATCTGGTTATTAGGGCAACAGAGCCTTAATGAAAGTCGTGTTCTAGGTTGTAAATTAGAATGGAATGTGCCAGGAAAAAGCCCCTTAACTTTATATCCCACTACTTCTTCGCTTTTTAATTTTAATTTTCATTTTTTATCACAGCAAGTGTGATTACAATGTTTTGCTTTTTCTAGGTGTGCAAGATGTGGTGGTTTTACACATATATCTATTGTTCTTTGGATCCTTTTCCCATGTAGGTTATGACACAATGTTGAGTAGTCTTCTCTTGGTATTCCGTAGGTCTTTGGTGATTATATACTTCACCTGTGTTTGTATATCTCTGTTAACCCCGATACCTTAATGTATCCAATCCTCACACCTTTCCATTGGTGAATCATAAGTTTGTTTAATAAATCTGTGATTGCCTTTCTCTGTGGAAATATCTTCACTGGTGTCAAGTTTTAGGTGACACCTATAAGTGATATCATAGTATATGTGTCTTTCACTTTCTGACTTACGACAAGTTGTGTGATTACTTCTAGACTCATCTACGGTGTTGCAAATGGCATTGTGTCATTTTTTTCCTTGGCTAATATTTGGTCTGTGCATGTACCAGTTCTTCTTTGTCCACTCATCTGTTGATGGAATTTTTGGTTGCTTCCACGTCTTGACTATTGTAATACTGCTGCAGTGCACATTTGCCTGCCTGTGTCTCTCCAATTCTGTCATCTTCGGTCTTAGACCAAGTAGTGGGCCCGCTGGATCATATGGTAGCCAATTGTTTACCTTGTAAAGGCACCTCCATTCTGTTCCATTAATGGCTCTTACCAGGTTACGTCCCATTTAAAGTTCAGGGTATGCACTTCTCCATAACCCCTTCAGCATTTATTGTTTGTAGTTTTTCTACTAATTTTTATTCTGACTGCTGTGAGCTGATACCTCTTTGTGGTTGGATTTGCATGTGTCTCATAATGCCTTGAAATTTAGCATTCAGGCATGTCCTTTTTTTTCTTCAAACTGTGAGTACAGCTTACCTCCTCAAATGGTTTTCTTGAAATATGTGCCACATTTTGAAATATTTTGGCCATTACCTCCCTGAAGACATTTTGAGGGCAGCTTTCATTTACAGCCCTCCAGTACTTGTGCATATGAAGTGACTATTAGTACAGGTTTAAAAGCTGCTGTTGCAGGTAACGGCCAGAGGGCGGCAGCATTTCTGCTTTCCCCACTCTGGTAACTAGGGAAACAGACCTTCCTGCCAGTGGTGTTCCTTGGTTATAAATTAAAGTGGAGTGTCCCCGTATAAACCCACAAAAGCTGATGTCTCCTTACTTATGTTTGTTTTTTAAATTGAATTTACATTTTTTATTGGCGTAATATTCCATTCTGTACATGGACCACTTCTTCTTTGTGCATTCCTCTGTTGATGGACATTTTCATTGCTTCAAAGTGTTGGCAGTGTTAAATATGGCTGGAGTGCAGGATTGCCAGCCTGTGTCTTTTTGATTCTCATCCTCTCAGGCGATAGGCCCAGCACGGGTATGCTTGATTGAATGGTAGCTCAATGTTTACCTTTCAAGGCAGCTACATTGTGTTTTCATTAGTGGCTCTTACCACGTCCCACTTAGAACCGAGGGTACGCATTTCTCCGCAACCCCTTCAACATTTATTGTTTGCAGAACTTTTGCTGATGACTATTTTGACTGGTGTGAGCTGATAGGTTTTTGTAATTTGGATTTGCATGTCTTTAATAATACCTAATGGTCAGCTTTCTTCCACACCTTTTTTTTATTCTGTTAAACAAAAACAGGAAAAAATGTGAGTACAATAAACCTCTTGAAATTGTCTTCTTGGAAGGTTGCCCTCTTGATTTTTGCGGTCGATTTTCGATACCAGGATGTTTTTTGAGGGTAGGTGTCATTTACAGGGCTGCAATGAGTGTGAATATTTAGTGACCCTTAGCACTGGTTTTAAAGCTGCTGTTGTGGGAAACGGCCACAAGTCTGCAGCATTTCTCCATCCCCAAATCCGGTTACTAGGGCAGCAGATCCTTTCTGGAAGTCATGTTACCAGGTTGTAAATTAGAATGCAATGTGCCAGGAAGAAACCCCATAAGTTTATGTCACGTTACTTCTTGTTCGTTGTTTGAATTATTTAAATCAGGGTAATGATTAGAATATTGTTTGTCCTAGGTGACACAGTCTGGTTCATTTGTACATTATATATATATATATATGTATATGTGTATAAATATAGAGATATATAGATATAGATATATAGATATAGATGTGCAGATCCTCCTCCCATGTAAATTATTGAAGAGTGTCCCGTAGACCTCCGTTTCTATATGGCCGGTCTTTTTGACATACGTATTTAATACGCATTTGTACACGTATGGTAAACCTGGTCTTAATTTATCCATTCCCTCCACCTTTCCTTTTAGATAAGCATAATTTCTTTTCTAAGTCTGTGAGTGTCTTTCTCTGTGGAAATATGTTCATTTGGGTCAGTTGTCAGATAACGCCTATAAGTGATATCATAGGATATGTATTTTGCTTTCCGACTTACCTCACGTTCTGTGATGATCTCTAGGCTCATCTATGGTGTCTCAAAGAGCAGTGTTTCATTGTTTTCCAAGGTTAATATTCCATTGTGTACATGGACCACTTCTTCTTTATCAATTCATCTGTTGATGGACATTTTGGTTGCTTCCGTATCTTGGCTATTGTGAAAGCGGCTGCAGTGCAGCTGTTGCAGCCTCTGTCTTCTCGATTCTGGTCTTCTCAGGTGAGAGGCCCAACATTGGGCCTGCTGGATGGAATGGTGGCTCGGTTTTACATTTCTTTTTTTGGTGTGTGTGGTACGATGGCCTCTCACTGTTGCGGCCTTTCCCGTTGTGGAGCACAGGCTCCGGACGTGCATGCTCAGCGGCTATGCCTCACGGGCCTAGCCACTCTGTGGCATGTGGGATCTTACCAGACTGGGGCACGAACCCGTGTCCCCTGCATTGGAAAGTGGACTCTCAACCACTGCACCATCAGGGAAGCCCCAGTTTTTACTTTTAAATGAGGTCCTTTCTGTTCTCATTATTGGCTGTAACCACTTTACATCTCACCAGCAGCTAGAGAGTACACAGTTCTCTAAAACCCTTTCAGCATGTATTGTTTGTAGATGTTTTGCTGATGGTAGTTGACGTGTGTGAGTTGAAACCTTTTGGTAGATTAGATTTGCATGAGTCTAATAATTCCTGATGTTGAGCTTTTATACATTTTCCTTTCTTTAGAAGAAGAGTGTGCAAACTTATCTCTCCATACTATCTCCTTTAAACATTTGCATGTCTTGAATAATTTTGGTCATTCCCTAGCTCAGGACATTTTTTGAGGGCAGGTGTCCTTTACAGCCCTGAGTCTGTGAATGTTAAGTGACCATTAGCAGTGGGTTTAAAGCCGCTCTTGCCGCAAACGGCCACAAGGTGGCAGCATTTCTACATTTCCAACTCTGGGTTTTTGGGCAACAGAGGCTTCCTGGAAATCCTGTTAGTAGGCTGCAAATTGGGGCGGAATGTGCCAGGGCAAACCCCCAAGAGCTTGTATCTCCTTACTCCTTGTTTGTTTTTTAAATTTAATTTTTATTTAGTATCAGAGTAAATTTGATAAAAATGTTGTGTGTGTTCTAGGTGTACAGAATCTGGTTCATTTTATGTATGTATCGATCCATTCATCTTTGGATCCTTTCCCGTGTAAGTTATTACAGAATGTTGAGTAGACCTCTCTTGGTATTCCATAGGTATTTGGTGATTATATATTTCATGTGTATTAGTACATGTCTGTTAATCCCCATATCCTAATTCATACCTTCCTTACACCTTTCCATTTGGTTAAACATAATTTGGTTTTCTGAATCTATGAGTGTCCTTCTCTTGGGAAGTATTTCATGGGTATCAATTTTTAGGTAACACCTATAATTGATGTCATAAGATATCTGTCTTTTGGTTTCTTTCTTACTTCAAGTTGGGTGATTATCTCTAGATCCTTCTATGGTGGTGCCAATGGCACTGTTCCATGCTTTTCCATGGCTAGTATTCCATTGTGTACACGAACAACTTCTTCTTGATGAATTTTTCTGTTGATGGACATTTTGGTTTCTTCCAAGTCTTGGCTATGGTACATGTTGCTGCAGTGCAGGATTGCCAGCCTGTGTCTCTTTGATTCTGGTCTACCCAGGTGATAGGCCCATCAGTGATCCTACCAGATCCCATGGTAGCTCAATTTTTACCTTTAAACACACCTCCATTCTGTTTTCAGTACTGTCTGTTACCAGGTGACATCGCACCAGCAGCTAGAGGGTACAGAGTTCTCTAAAGCCCCTTCACCATTTATAAGTTGTAGACTTTTTTGCTGGTGATCATTCTGACGGCTGTGAGGTGAACGTTTTTGTAGACTGGATTTGCATGGCTTTATTAATTCCTGATGTTGAGCATGTTTCCTTGCCCTTTTTTTTAACAAAAAAAAGAGAGAAAAAGAAAGAATACAAAATGTGCGTAAAATAAGCCTCTTTAAATTGTCATTTTGAAATATGCACGTCTTTTGAGATTTTTGCTCGATTTAGTGACCACGGATTTGTTTAGAGGGCAGGTGTCATTAACAAGCCTGGAATTATTTTGAATATCAAGTAACCATTATCGCTGGGTTTAGAGCTGCTGCTGTGTGAAAGGGCCACAAAGAGGCACAGTTCTCCTTTAACCAATCTGGTTATTAGGGCAACAGAGCCTTAATGAAAGTCGTGTTCTAGGTTGTAAATTAGAATGGAATGTGCCAGGAAAAAGCCCCTTAACTTTATATCCCACTACTTCTTCGCTTTTTAAATTTAATTTTCATTTTTTATCACAGCAAGTGTGATTACAATGTTTTGCTTTTTCTAGGTGTGCAAGATGTGGTGGTTTTACACATATATCTATTGTTCTTTGGATCCTTTTCCCATGTAGGTTATGACACAATGTTGAGTAGTCTTCTCTTGGTATTCCGTAGGTCTTTGGTGATTATATACTTCACCTGTGTTTGTATATCTCTGTTAACCCCGATATCTTAATGTATCCAATCCTCACACCTTTCCATTGGTGAATCATAAGTTTGTTTAATAAATCTGTGATTGCCTTTCTCTGTGGAAATATCTTCACTGGTGTCAAGTTTTAGGTGACACCTATAAGTGATATCATAGTATATGTGTCTTTCACTTTCTGACTTACGACAAGTTGTGTGATTACTTCTAGACTCATCTACGGTGTTGCAAATGGCATTGTGTCATTTTTTTCCTTGGCTAATATTCGGTCTGTGCATGTACCAGTTCTTCTTTGTCCACTCATCTGTTGATGGAATTTTTGGTTGCTTCCACGTCTTGACTATTGTAATACTGCTGCAGTGCACATTTGCCTGCCTGTGTCTCTCCAATTCTGTCATCTTCGGTCTTAGACCAAGTAGTGGGCCCGCTGGATCATATGGTAGCCAATTGTTTACCTTGTAAAGGCACCTCCATTCTGTTCCATTAATGGCTCTTACCAGGTTACGTCCCATTTAAAGTTCAGGGTATGCACTTCTCCATAACCCCTTCAGCATTTATTGGTTGTAGTTTTTCTACTAATTTTTATTCTGACTGCTGTGAGCTGATACCTCTTTTTGGTTGGATTTGCATGTGTCTCATAATGCCTTGAAATTTAGCATTCAGGCATGTCCTTTTTTTTCTTCAAACTGTGAGTACAGCTTACCTCCTCAAATGGTTTTCTTGAAATATGTGCCACATTTTGAAATATTTTGGCCATTACCTCCCTGAAGACATTTTGAGGGCAGCTTTCATTTACAGCCCTCCAGTACTTGTGCATATGAAGTGACTATTAGTACAGGTTTTAAAGCTGCTGTTGCAGGTAACGGCCAGAGGGCGGCAGCATTTCTGCTTTCCCCACTCTGGTAACTAGGGAAACAGACCTTCCTGCCAGTGGTGTTCCTTGGTTATAAATTAAAGTGTAGTGTCCCCGCATAAACCCACAAAAGCTGATGTCTCCTTACTTATGTTTGCTTTTTAAATTGAATTTACATTTTTTATTGGCGTAATATTCCATTCTGTACATGGACCACTTCTTCTTTGTGCATTCCTCTGTTGATGGACATTTTCATTGCTTCAAAGTGTTGGCAGTGTTAAATGTGGCTGGAGTGCAGGATTGCCAGCCTGTGTCTTTTTGATTCTCATCCTCTCAGGCGATAGGCCCAGCACGGGTATGCTTGATTGAATGGTAGCTCAATGTTTACCTTTCGAGGCAGCTACATTGTGTTTTCATTAGTGGCTCTTACCACGTCCCACTTAGAACCGAGGGTACGCATTTCTCCGCAACCCCTTCAGCATTTATTGTTTGCAGAACTTTTGCTGATGACTATTTTGACTGGTGTGAGCTGATAGGTTTTTGTAATTTGGATTTGCATGTCTTTAATAATACCTAATGGTCAGCTTTCTTCCACACCTTTTTTTTATTCTGTTAAACAAAAACAGGAAAAAATGTGAGTACAATAAACCTCTTGAAATTGTCTTCTTGGAAGGTTGCCCTCTTGATTTTTGCGGTCGATTTTCGATACCAGGATGTTTTTTGAGGGTAGGTGTCATTTACAGGGCTGCAATGAGTGTGAATATTTAGTGACCCTTAGCACTGGTTTTAAAGCTGCTGTTGTGGGAAACGGCCACAAGTCTGCAGCATTTCTCCATCCCCAAATCCGGTTACTAGGGCAGCAGATCCTTTCTGGAAGTCATGTTACCAGGTTGTAAATTAGAATGCAATGTGCCAGGAAGAAACCCCATAAGTTTATGTCACGTTACTTCTTGTTCGTTGTTTGAATTATTTAAATCAGGGTAATGATTAGAATAGTGTTTGTCCTAGGTGACACAGTCTGGTTCATTTGTACATTATATTTATATATATGTATATGTGTATAGATATAGAGATATATAGATATAGATATATAGATATAGATGTGCAGATCCTCCTCCCATGTAACTTATTGAAGAGTGTCCCGTAGACCTCCGTTTCTATATGGCCGATCTTTTTGACATACGTATTTAATACGCATTTGTACACGTATGGTAAACCTGGTCTTAATTTATCCATTCCCTCCACCTTTCGTTTTAGATAAGCATAATTTGTTTTCTAAGTCTGTGAGTGTCTTTCTCTGTGGAAATATGTTCATTTGGGTCAGTTGTCAGATAACGCCTATAAGTGATATCATAGGATATGTATTTTGCTTTCCGACTTACCTCACGTTCTGTGATGATCTCTAGGCTCATCTATGGTGTCTCAAAGAGCAGTGTTTCATTGTTTTCCAAGGTTAATATTCCATTGTGTACATGGACCACTTCTTCTTTATCAATTCATCTGTTGATGGACATTTTGGTTGCTTCCGTATCTTGGCTACTGTGAAAGCGGCTGCAGTGCAGCTGTTGCAGCCTCTGTCTTCTCGATTCTGGTCTTCTCAGGTGAGAGGCCCAACATTGGGCCTGCTGGATGGAATGGTGGCTCGGTTTTACATTTCTTTTTTTGGTGTGTGTGGTACGATGGCCTCTCACTGTTGCGGCCTTTCCCGTTGTGGAGCACAGGCTCCGGACGTGCATGCTCAGCGGCTATGCCTCACGGGCCTAGCCACTCTGCGGCATGTGGGATCTTCCCGGACTGGGGCACGAACCCGTGTCCCCTGCATCGGAAGGTGGACTCTCAACCACTGCACCACCAGGGAAGCCCCAGTTTTTACTTTTAAATGAGGTCCTTTCTGTTCTCATTATTGGCTGTAACCACTTTACATCTCACCAGCAGCTAGAGAGTACACAGTTCTCTAAAACCCTTTCAGCATGTATTGTTTGTAGATGTTTTGCTGATGGTAGTTGACATGTGTGAGTTGAAACCTTTTGGTAGATTAGATTTGCATGAGTCTAATAATTCCTGATGTTGAGCTTTTATACATTTTCCTTTCTTTAGAAGAAGAGTGTGCAAACTTATCTCTCCATACTATCTCCTTTAAACATTTGCATGTCTTGAATAATTTTGGTCATTCCCTAGCTCAGGACATTTTTTGAGGGCAGGTGTCCTTTACAGCCCTGAGTCTGTGAATGTTAAGTGACCATTCGCAGTGGGTTTAAAGCCGCTCTTGCCGCAAACGGCCACAAGGTGGCAGCATTTCTACATTTCCAACTCTGGGTTTTTGGGCAACAGAGGCTTCCTGGAAATCCTGTTAGTAGGCTGCAAATTGGGGCGGAATGTGCCAGGGCAAACCCCCAAGAGCTTGTATCTCCTTACTCCTTGTTTGTTTTTTAAATTTAACTTTTATTTAGTATCAGAGTAAATTTGATAAAAATGTTGTGTGTGTTCTAGGTGTACAGAATCTGGTTCATTTTATGTAAGTATCGATCCATTCATCTTTGGATCCTTTCCCGTGTAGGTTATTACAGAATGTTGAGTAGACCTCTCTTGGTATTCCGTAGGTATTTGGTGATTATATATTTCATGTGTATTAGTACATGTCTGTTAATCCCCATATCCTAATTCATACCTTCCTTACACCTTTCCATTTGGTTAAACATAATTTGGTTTTCTGAATCTATGAGTGTCCATCTCTTGGGAAGTATTTCATGGGTATCAATTTTTAGGTAACACCTATAATTGAGGTCATAGGATATCTGTCTTTTGGTTTCTTTCTTACTTCAAGTTGGGTGATTATCTCTAGATCCTTCTATGGTGGTGCCAATGGCACTGTTCCATGCTTTTCCATGGCTAGTATTCCATTGTGTACACGAACAACTTCTTCTTGATGAATTTTTCTGTTGATGGACATTTTGGTTTCTTCCAAGTCTTGGCTATGGTACATGTTGCTGCAGTGCAGGATTGCCAGCCTGTGTCTCTTTGATTCTGGTCTACCCAGGTGATAGGCCCATCAGTGATCCTACCAGATCCCATGGTAGCTCAATTTTTACCTTTAAACACACCTCCATTCTGTTTTCAGTACTGTCTGTTACCAGGTGACATCCCACCAGCAGCTAGAGGGTACAGAGTTCTCTAAAGCCCCTTCAACATTTATAAGTTGTAGACTTTTTTGCTGGTGATCATTCTGACAGCTGTGAGGTGAACGTTTTTGTAGACTGGATTTGCATGGCTTTATTAATTCCTGATGTTGAGCATGTTTCCTTGCCCTTTTTTTTAACAAAAAAAAGAGAGAAAAAGAAAGATTACAAAATGTGAGTAAAATAAGCCTCTTTAAATTGTCGTTTTGAAATATGCACGTCTTTTGAGATTTTTGCTCGATTTAGTGACCACGGATTTGTTTAGAGGGCAGGTGTCATTAACAAGCCTGGAATTATTTTGAATATCAAGTAACCATTATCGCTGGGTTTAGAGCTGCTGCTGTGTGAAAGGGCCACAAAGAGGCACAGTTCTCCTTTAACCAATCTGGTTATTAGGGCAACACAGCCTTAATGAAAGTCGTGTTCTAGGTTGTAAATTAGAATGGAATGTGCCAGGAAAAAGCCCCTTAACTTTATATCCCACTACTTCTTCGCTTTTTAAATTTAATTTTCATTTTTTATCACAGCAAGTGTGATTACAATGTTTTGCTTTTTCTAGGTGTGCAAGATGTGGTGGTTTTACACATATATCTATTGTTCTTTGGATCCTTTTCCCATGTAGGTTACGACACAATGTTGAGTAGTCTTCTCTTGGTATTCCGTAGGTCTTTGGTGATTATATACTTCACCTGTGTTTGTATATCTCTGTTAACCCCGATATCTTAATGTATCCAATCCTCACACCTTTCCATTGGTGAATCATAAGTTTGTTTAATAAATCTGTGATTGCCTTTCTCTGTGGAAATATCTTCACTGGTGTCAAGTTTTAGGTGACACCTATAAGTGATATCATAGTATATGTGTCTTTCACTTTCTGACTTACGACAAGTTGTGTGATTACTTCTAGACTCATCTACGGTGTTGCAAATGGCATTGTGTCATTTTTTTCCTTGGCTAATATTCGGTCTGTGCATGTACCAGTTCTTCTTTGTCCACTCATCTGTTGATGGAATTTTTGGTTGCTTCCACGTCTTGACTATTGTAATACTGCTGCAGTGCACATTTGCCTGCCTGTGTCTCTCCAATTCTGTCATCTTCGGTCTTAGACCAAGTAGTGGGCCCGCTGGATCATATGGTAGCCAATTGTTTATCTTGTGAAGGCACCTCCATTCTGTTCCATTAATGGCTCTTACCAGGTTACGTCCCATTTAAAGTTGAGGGTATGCACTTCTCCATAACCCCTTCAGCATTTATTGCTTGTAGTTTTTCTACTAATTTTTATTCTGACTGCTGTGAGCTGATACCTCTTTGTGGTTGGATTTGCATGTGTCTCATAATGCCTTGAAATTTAGCATTCAGGCATGTCCTTTTTTTTCTTCAAACTGTGAGTACAGCTTACCTCCTCAAATGGTTTTCTTGAAATATGTGCCACATTTTGAAATATTTTGGCCATTACCTCCCTGAAGACATTTTGAGGGCAGCTTTCATTTACAGCCCTCCAGTACTTGTGCATATGAAGTGACTATTAGTACAGGTTTTAAAGCTGCTGTTGCAGGTAACGGCCAGAGGGCGGCAGCATTTCTGCTTTCCCCACTCTGGTAACTAGGGAAACAGACCTTCCTGCCAGTGGTGTTCCTTGGTTATAAATTAAAGTGGAGTGTCCCCGCATAAACCCACAAAAGCTGATGTCTCCTTACTTATGTTTGTTTTTTAAATTGAATTTACATTTTTTATTGGCGTAATATTCCATTCTGTACATGGACCACTTCTTCTTTGTGCATTCCTCTGTTGATGGACATTTTCATTGCTTCAAAGTGTTGGCAGTGTTAAATATGGCTGGAGTGCAGGATTGCCAGCCTGTGTCTTTTTGATTCTCATCCTCTCAGGCGATAGGCCCAGCACGGGTATGCTTGATTGAATGGTAGCTCAATGTTTACCTTTCGAGGCAGCTACATTGTGTTTTCATTAGTGGCTCTTACCACGTCCCACTTAGAACCGAGGGTACGCATTTCTCCGCAACCCCTTCAGCATTTATTGTTTGCAGAACTTTTGCTGATGACTATTTTGACTGGTGTGAGCTGATAGGTTTTTGTAATTTGGATTTGCATGTTTTTAATAATACCTAATGGTCAGCTTTCTTCCACACCTTTTTTTTATTCTGTTAAACAAAAACAGGAAAAAATGTGAGTACAATAAACCTCTTGAAATTGTCTTCTTGGAAGGTTGCCCTCTTGATTTTTGTGGTCGATTTTCGATACCAGGATGTTTTTTGAGGGTAGGTGTCATTTACAGGGCTGCAATGAGTGTGAATATTTAGTGACCCTTAGCACTGGTTTTAAAGCTGCTGTTGTGGGAAACGGCCACAAGTCTGCAGCATTTCTCCATCCCCAAATCCGGTTACTAGGGCAGCAGATCCTTTCTGGAAGTCATGTTACCAGGTTGTAAATTAGAATGCAATGTGCCAGGAAGAAACCCCATAAGTTTATGTCACGTTACTTCTTGTTCGTTGTTTGAATTATTTAAATCAGGGTAATGATTAGAATATTGTTTGTCCTAGGTGACACAGTCTGGTTCATTTGTACATTATATATATATATATATATATATGTGTATATGTGTATATATATAGAGATATATAGATATAGATATATAGATATAGATGTGCAGATCCTCCTCCCATGTAAATTATTGAAGAGTGTCCCGTAGACCTCCGTTTCTATATGGCCGGTCTTTTTGACATACGTATTTAATACGCATTTGTACACGTATGGTAAACCTGGTCTTAATTTATCCATTCCCTCCACCTTTCCTTTTAGATAAGCATAATTTGTTTTCTAAGTCT
Organism: Stenella coeruleoalba; assembly: GCF_951394435.1. Taxonomy (NCBI): domain Eukaryota; kingdom Metazoa; phylum Chordata; class Mammalia; order Artiodactyla; family Delphinidae; genus Stenella; species Stenella coeruleoalba. The sequence goes on along the minus strand of NW_027646447.1, from coordinate 743,657 downwards.
GTGAGTGTCTTTCTCTGTGGAAATATGTTCATTTGGGTCAGTTGTCAGATAACGCCTATAAGTGATATCATAGGATATGTATTTTGCTTTCCGACTTACCTCACGTTCTGTGATGATCTCTAGGCTCATCTATGGTGTCTCAAAGAGCAGTGTTTCATTGTTTTCCAAGGTTAATATTCCATTGTGTACATGGACCACTTCTTCTTTATCAATTCATCTGTTGATGGACATTTTGGTTGCTTCCGTATCTTGGCTACTGTGAAAGCGGCTGCAGTGCAGCTGTTGCAGCCTCTGTCTTCTCGATTCTGGTCTTCTCAGGTGAGAGGCCCAACATTGGGCCTGCTGGATGGAATGGTGGCTCGGTTTTACATTTCTTTTTTTGGTGTGTGTGGTACGATGGCCTCTCACTGTTGCGGCCTTTCCCGTTGTGGAGCACAGGCTCCGGATGTGCATGCTCAGCGGCTATGCCTCACGGGCCTAGCCACTCTGCGGCATGTGGGATCTTCCCGGACTGGGGCACGAACCCGTGTCCCCTGCATCGGAAGGTGGACTCTCAACCACTGCACCACCAGGGAAGCCCCAGTTTTTACTTTTAAATGAGGTCCTTTCTGTTCTCATTATTGGCTGTAACCACTTTACATCTCACCAGCAGCTAGAGAGTACACAGTTCTCTAAAACCCTTTCAGCATGTATTGTTTGTAGATGTTTTGCTGATGGTAGTTGACGTGTGTGAGTTGAAACCTTTTGGTAGATTAGATTTGCATGAGTCTAATAATTCCTGATGTTGAGCTTTTATACATTTTCCTTTCTTTAGAAGAAGAGTGTGCAAACTTATCTCTCCATACTATCTCCTTTAAACATTTGCATGTCTTGAATAATTTTGGTCATTCCCTAGCTCAGGACATTTTTTGAGGGCAGGTGTCCTTTACAGCCCTGAGTCTGTGAATGTTAAGTGACCATTAGCAGTGGGTTTAAAGCCGCTCTTGCCGCAAACGGCCACAAGGTGGCAGCATTTCTACATTTCCAACTCTGGGTTTTTGGGCAACAGAGGCTTCCTGGAAATCCTGTTAGTAGGCTGCAAATTGGGGCGGAATGTGCCAGGGCAAACCCCCAAGAGCTTGTATCTCCTTACTCCTTGTTTGTTTTTTAAATTTAATTTTTATTTAGTATCAGAGTAAATTTGATAAAAATGTTGTGTGTGTTCTAGGTGTACAGAATCTGGTTCATTTTATGTAAGTATCGATCCATTCATCTTTGGATCCTTTCCCGTGTAGGTTATTACAGAATGTTGAGTAGACCTCTCTTGGTATTCTGTAGGTATTTGGTGATTATATATTTCATGTGTAATAGTACATGTCTGTTAATCCCCATAGCCTAATTCATACCTTCCTTACACCTTTCCATTTGGTTAAACATAATTTGGTTTTCTGAATCTATGAGTGTCCTTCTCTTGGGAAGTATTTCATGGGTATCAATTTTTAGGTAACACCTATAATTGAGGTCATAGGATATCTGTCTTTTGGTTTCTTTCTTACTTCAAGTTGGGTGATTATCTCTAGATCCTTCTATGGTGGTGCCAATGGCACTGTTCCATGCTTTTCCATGGCTAGTATTCCATTGTGTACACGAACAACTTCTTCTTGATGAATTTTTCTGTTGATGGACATTTTGGTTTCTTCCAAGTCTTGGCTATGGTACATGTTGCTGCAGTGCAGGATTGCCAGCCTGTGTCTCTTTGATTCTGGTCTACCCAGGTGATAGGCCCATCAGTGATCCTACCAGATCCCATGGTAGCTCAATTTTTACCTTTAAACACACCTCCATTCTGTTTTCAGTACTGTCTGTTACCAGGTGACATCCCACCAGCAGCTAGAGGGTACAGAGTTCTCTAAAGCCCCTTCAACATTTATAAGTTGTAGACTTTTTTGCTGGTGATCATTCTGACAGCTGTGAGGTGAACGTTTTTGTAGACTGGATTTGCATGGCTTTATTAATTCCTGATGTTGAGCATGTTTCCTTGCCCTTTTTTTTAACAAAAAAAAGAGAGAAAAAGAAAGATTACAAAATGTGCGTAAAATAAGCCTCTTTAAATTGTCGTTTTGAAATATGCACGTCTTTTGAGATTTTTGCTCGATTTAGTGACCACGGATTTGTTTAGAGGGCAGGTGTCATTAACAAGCCTGGAATTATTTTGAATATCAAGTAACCATTATCGCTGGGTTTAGAGCTGCTGCTGTGTGAAAGGGCCACAAAGAGGCACAGTTCTCCTTTAACCAATCTGGTTATTAGGGCAACACAGCCTTAATGAAAGTCGTGTTCTAGGTTGTAAATTAGAATGGAATGTGCCAGGAAAAAGCCCCTTAACTTTATATCCCACTACTTCTTCGCTTTTTAAATTTAATTTTCATTTTTTATCACAGCAAGTGTGATTACAATGTTTTGCTTTTTCTAGGTGTGCAAGATGTGGTGGTTTTACACATATATCTATTGTTCTTTGGATCCTTTTCCCATGTAGGTTACGACACAATGTTGAGTAGTCTTCTCTTGGTATTCCGTAGGTCTTTGGTGATTATATACTTCACCTGTGTTTGTATATCTCTGTTAACCCCGATATCTTAATGTATCCAATCCTCACACCTTTCCATTGGTGAATCATAAGTTTGTTTAATAAATCTGTGATTGCCTTTCTCTGTGGAAATATCTTCACTGGTGTCAAGTTTTAGGTGACACCTATAAGTGATATCATAGTATATGTGTCTTTCACTTTCTGACTTACGACAAGTTGTGTGATTACTTCTAGACTCATCTACGGTGTTGCAAATGGCATTGTGTCATTTTTTTCCTTGGCTAATATTCGGTCTGTGCATGTACCAGTTCTTCTTTGTCCACTCATCTGTTGATGGAATTTTTGGTTGCTTCCACGTCTTGACTATTGTAATACTGCTGCAGTGCACATTTGCCTGCCTGTGTCTCTCCAATTCTGTCATCTTCGGTCTTAGACCAAGTAGTGGGCCCGCTGGATCATATGGTAGCCAATTGTTTATCTTGTGAAGGCACCTCCATTCTGTTCCATTAATGGCTCTTACCAGGTTACGTCCCATTTAAAGTTGAGGGTATGCACTTCTCCATAACCCCTTCAGCATTTATTGCTTGTAGTTTTTCTACTAATTTTTATTCTGACTGCTGTGAGCTGATACCTCTTTGTGGTTGGATTTGCATGTGTCTCATAATGCCTTGAAATTTAGCATTCAGGCATGTCCTTTTTTTTCTTCAAACTGTGAGTACAGCTTACCTCCTCAAATGGTTTTCTTGAAATATGTGCCACATTTTGAAATATTTTGGCCATTACCTCCCTGAAGACATTTTGAGGGCAGCTTTCATTTACAGCCCTCCAGTACTTGTGCATATGAAGTGACTATTAGTACAGGTTTTAAAGCTGCTGTTGCAGGTAACGGCCAGAGGGCGGCAGCATTTCTGCTTTCCCCACTCTGGTAACTAGGGAAACAGACCTTCCTGCCAGTGGTGTTCCTTGGTTATAAATTAAAGTGGAGTGTCCCCGCATAAACCCACAAAAGCTGATGTCTCCTTACTTATGTTTGTTTTTTAAATTGAATTTACATTTTTTATTGGCGTAATATTCCATTCTGTACATGGACCACTTCTTCTTTGTGCATTCCTCTGTTGATGGACATTTTCATTGCTTCAAAGTGTTGGCAGTGTTAAATATGGCTGGAGTGCAGGATTGCCAGCCTGTGTCTTTTTGATTCTCATCCTCTCAGGCGATAGGCCCAGCACGGGTATGCTTGATTGAATGGTAGCTCAATGTTTACCTTTCGAGGCAGCTACATTGTGTTTTCATTAGTGGCTCTTACCACGTCCCACTTAGAACCGAGGGTACGCATTTCTCCGCAACCCCTTCAGCATTTATTGTTTGCAGAACTTTTGCTGATGACTATTTTGACTGGTGTGAGCTGATAGGTTTTTGTAATTTGGATTTGCATGTTTTTAATAATACCTAATGGTCAGCTTTCTTCCACACCTTTTTTTTATTCTGTTAAACAAAAACAGGAAAAAATGTGAGTACAATAAACCTCTTGAAATTGTCTTCTTGGAAGGTTGCCCTCTTGATTTTTGTGGTCGATTTTCGATACCAGGATGTTTTTTGAGGGTAGGTGTCATTTACAGGGCTGCAATGAGTGTGAATATTTAGTGACCCTTAGCACTGGTTTTAAAGCTGCTGTTGTGGGAAACGGCCACAAGTCTGCAGCATTTCTCCATCCCCAAATCCGGTTACTAGGGCAGCAGATCCTTTCTGGAAGTCATGTTACCAGGTTGTAAATTAGAATGCAATGTGCCAGGAAGAAACCCCATAAGTTTATGTCACGTTACTTCTTGTTCGTTGTTTGAATTATTTAAATCAGGGTAATGATTAGAATATTGTTTGTCCTAGGTGACACAGTCTGGTTCATTTGTACATTATATATATATATATATATATGTGTATATGTGTATATATATAGAGATATATAGATATAGATATATAGATATAGATGTGCAGATCCTCCTCCCATGTAAATTATTGAAGAGTGTCCCGTAGACCTCCGTTTCTATATGGCCGGTCTTTTTGACATACGTATTTAATACGCATTTGTACACGTATGGTAAACCTGGTCTTAATTTATCCATTCCCTCCACCTTTCCTTTTAGATAAGCATAATTTGTTTTCTAAGTCTGTGAGTGTCTTTCTCTGTGGAAATATGTTCATTTGGGTCAGTTGTCAGATAACGCCTATAAGTGATATCATAGGATATGTATTTTGCTTTCCGACTTACCTCACGTTCTGTGATGATCTCTAGGCTCATCTATGGTGTCTCAAAGAGCAGTGTTTCATTGTTTTCCAAGGTTAATATTCCATTGTGTACATGGACCACTTCTTCTTTATCAATTCATCTGTTGATGGACATTTTGGTTGCTTCCGTATCTTGGCTACTGTGAAAGCGGCTGCAGTGCAGCTGTTGCAGCCTCTGTCTTCTCGATTCTGGTCTTCTCAGGTGAGAGGCCCAACATTGGGCCTGCTGGATGGAATGGTGGCTCGGTTTTACATTTCTTTTTTTGGTGTGTGTGGTACGATGGCCTCTCACTGTTGCGGCCTTTCCCGTTGTGGAGCACAGGCTCCGGATGTGCATGCTCAGCGGCTATGCCTCACGGGCCTAGCCACTCTGCGGCATGTGGGATCTTCCCGGACTGGGGCACGAACCCGTGTCCCCTGCATCGGAAGGTGGACTCTCAACCACTGCACCACCAGGGAAGCCCCAGTTTTTACTTTTAAATGAGGTCCTTTCTGTTCTCATTATTGGCTGTAACCACTTTACATCTCACCAGCAGCTAGAGAGTACACAGTTCTCTAAAACCCTTTCAGCATGTATTGTTTGTAGATGTTTTGCTGATGGTAGTTGACGTGTGTGAGTTGAAACCTTTTGGTAGATTAGATTTGCATGAGTCTAATAATTCCTGATGTTGAGCTTTTATACATTTTCCTTTCTTTAGAAGAAGAGTGTGCAAACTTATCTCTCCATACTATCTCCTTTAAACATTTGCATGTCTTGAATAATTTTGGTCATTCCCTAGCTCAGGACATTTTTTGAGGGCAGGTGTCCTTTACAGCCCTGAGTCTGTGAATGTTAAGTGACCATTAGCAGTGGGTTTAAAGCCGCTCTTGCCGCAAACGGCCACAAGGTGGCAGCATTTCTACATTTCCAACTCTGGGTTTTTGGGCAACAGAGGCTTCCTGGAAATCCTGTTAGTAGGCTGCAAATTGGGGCGGAATGTGCCAGGGCAAACCCCCAAGAGCTTGTATCTCCTTACTCCTTGTTTGTTTTTTAAATTTAATTTTTATTTAGTATCAGAGTAAATTTGATAAAAATGTTGTGTGTGTTCTAGGTGTACAGAATCTGGTTCATTTTATGTAAGTATCGATCCATTCATCTTTGGATCCTTTCCCGTGTAGGTTATTACAGAATGTTGAGTAGACCTCTCTTGGTATTCTGTAGGTATTTGGTGATTATATATTTCATGTGTAATAGTACATGTCTGTTAATCCCCATAGCCTAATTCATACCTTCCTTACACCTTTCCATTTGGTTAAACATAATTTGGTTTTCTGAATCTATGAGTGTCCTTCTCTTGGGAAGTATTTCATGGGTATCAATTTTTAGGTAACACCTATAATTGAGGTCATAGGATATCTGTCTTTTGGTTTCTTTCTTACTTCAAGTTGGGTGATTATCTCTAGATCCTTCTATGGTGGTGCCAATGGCACTGTTCCATGCTTTTCCATGGCTAGTATTCCATTGTGTACACGAACAACTTCTTCTTGATGAATTTTTCTGTTGATGGACATTTTGGTTTCTTCCAAGTCTTGGCTATGGTACATGTTGCTGCAGTGCAGGATTGCCAGCCTGTGTCTCTTTGATTCTGGTCTACCCAGGTGATAGGCCCATCAGTGATCCTACCAGATCCCATGGTCGCTCAATTTTTACCTTTAAACACACCTCCATTCTGTTTTCAGTACTGTCTGTTACCAGGTGACATCCCACCAGCAGCTAGAGGGTACAGAGTTCTCTAAAGCCCCTTCACCATTTATAAGTTGTAGACTTTTTTGCTGGTGATCATTCTGACGGCTGTGAGGTGAACGATTTTGTAGACTGGATTTGCATGGCTTTATTAATTCCTGATGTTGAGCATGTTTCCTTGCCCTTTTTTTTAACAAAAAAAAGAGAGAAAAAGAAAGAATACAAAATGTGCGTAAAATAGGCCTCTTTAAATTGTCGTTTTGAAATATGCACGTCTTTTGAGATTTTTGCTCGATTTAGTGACCACGGATTTGTTTAGAGGGCAGGTGTCATTAACAAGCCTGGAATTATTTTGAATATCAAGTAACCATTATCGCTGGGTTTAGAGCTGCTGCTGTGTGAAAGGGCCACAAAGAGGCACAGTTCTCCTTTAACCAATCTGGTTATTAGGGCAACAGAGCCTTAATGAAAGTCGTGTTCTAGGTTGTAAATTAGAATGGAATGTGCCAGGAAAAAGCCCCTTAACTTTATATCCCACTACTTCTTCGCTTTTTAAATTTAATTTTCATTTTTTATCACAGCAAGTGTGATTACAATGTTTTGCTTTTTCTAGGTGTGCAAGATGTGGTGGTTTTACACATATATCTATTGTTCTTTGGATCCTTTTCCCATGTAGGTTACGACACAATGTTGAGTAGTCTTCTCTTGGTATTCCGTAGGTCTTTGGTGATTATATACTTCACCTGTGTTTGTATATCTCTGTTAACCCCGATATCTTAATGTATCCAATCCTCACACCTTTCCATTGGTGAATCATAAGTTTGTTTAATAAATCTGTGATTGCCTTTCTCTGTGGAAATATCTTCACTGGTGTCAAGTTTTAGGTGACACCTATAAGTGATATCATAGTATATGTGTCTTTCACTTTCTGACTTACGACAAGTTGTGTGATTACTTCTAGACTCATCTACGGTGTTGCAAATGGCATTGTGTCATTTTTTTCCTTGGCTAATATTCGGTCTGTGCATGTACCAGTTCTTCTTTGTCCACTCATCTGTTGATGGAATTTTTGGTTGCTTCCACGTCTTGACTATTGTAATACTGCTGCAGTGCACATTTGCCTGCCTGTGTCTCTCCAATTCTGTCATCTTCGGTCTTAGACCAAGTAGTGGGCCCGCTGGATCATATGGTAGCCAATTGTTTACCTTGTGAAGGCACCTCCATTCTGTTCCATTAATGGCTCTTACCAGGTTACGTCCCATTTAAAGTTCAGGGTATGCACTTCTCCATAACCCCTTCAGCATTTATTGCTTGTAGTTTTTCTACTAATTTTTATTCTGACTGCTGTGAGCTGATACCTCTTTGTGGTTGGATTTGCATGTGTCTCATAATGCCTTGAAATTTAGCATTCAGGCATGTCCTTTTTTTTCTTCAAACTGTGAGTACAGCTTACCTCCTCAAATGGTTTTCTTGAAATATGTGCCACATTTTGAAATATTTTGGCCATTACCTCCCTGAAGACATTTTGAGGGCAGCTTTCATTTACAGCCCTCCAGTACTTGTGCATATGAAGTGACTATTAGTACAGGTTTTAAAGCTGCTGTTGCAGGTAACAGCCAGAGGGCGGCAGCATTTCTGCTTTCCCCACTCTGGTAACTAGGGAAACAGACCTTCCTGCCAGTGGTGTTCCTTGGTTATAAATTAAAGTGGAGTGTCCCCGCATAAACCCACAAAAGCTGATGTCTCCTTACTTATGTTTGTTTTTTAAATTGAATTTACATTTTTTATTGGCGTAATATTCCATTCTGTACATGGACCACTTCTTCTTTGTGCATTCCTCTGTTGATGGACATTTTCATTGCTTCAAAGTGTTGGCAGTGTTAAATATGGCTGGAGTGCAGGATTGCCAGCCTGTGTCTTTTTGATTCTCATCCTCTCAGGCGATAGGCCCAGCACGGGTATGCTTGATTGAATGGTAGCTCAATGTTTACCTTTCGAGGCAGCTACATTGTGTTTTCATTAGTGGCTCTTACCACGTCCCACTTAGAACCGAGGGTACGCATTTCTCCGCAACCCCTTCAGCATTTATTGTTTGCAGAACTTTTGCTGATGACTATTTTGACTGGTGTGAGCTGATAGGTTTTTGTAATTTGGATTTGCATGTCTTTAATAATACCTAATGGTCAGCTTTCTTCCACACCTTTTTTTTATTCTGTTAAACAAAAACAGGAAAAAATGTGAGTACAATAAACCTCTTGAAATTGTCTTCTTGGAAGGTTGCCCTCTTGATTTTTGCGGTCGATTTTCGATACCAGGATGTTTTTTGAGGGTAGGTGTCATTTACAGGGCTGCAATGAGTGTGAATATTTAGTGACCCTTAGCACTGGTTTTAAAGCTGCTGTTGTGGGAAACGGCCACAAGTCTGCAGCATTTCTCCATCCCCAAATCCGGTTACTAGGGCAGCAGATCCTTTCTGGAAGTCATGTTACCAGGTTGTAAATTAGAATGCAATGTGCCAGGAAGAAACCCCATAAGTTTATGTCACGTTACTTCTTTTTCGTTGTTTGAATTACTTAAATCAGGGTAATGATTAGAATAGTGTTTGTCCTAGGTGACACAGTCTGGTTCATTTGTACATTATATTTATATATATGAATATGTGTATAGATATATAGATATAGATATATAGATATAGATGTGCAGATCCTCCTCCCATGTAAATTATTGAAGAGTGTCCCGTAGACCTCCGTTTCTATATGGCCGGTCTTTTTGACATACGTATTTAATACGCATTTGTACACGTATGGTATACCTGGTCTTAATTTATCCATTCCCTTCACCTTTCCTTTTAGATAAGCTTGATTTGTTTTCTAAGTCTGTGAGTGTCTTTCTCTGTGGAAATATGTTCATTTGGGTCAGTTGTCAGATAACGCCTATAAGTGATATCGTAGGATATGTATTTTGCTTTCCGACTTACCTCACATTCTGTGATGATCTCTAGGCTCATCTATGGTGTCTCAAAGAGCAGTGTTTCATTGTTTTCCAAGGTTAGTATTCCATTGTGTACATGGACCACTTCTTCTTTATCAATTCATCTGTTGATGGACATTTTGGTTGCTTCCGTATCTTGGCTACTGTGAAAGCGGCTGCAGTGCAGCTGTTGCAGCCTCTGTCTTCTCGATTCTGGTCTTCTCAGGTGAGAGGCCCAACATTGGGCCTGCTGGATGGAATGGTGGCTCGGTTTTACATTTCTTTTTTTGGTGTGTGTGGTACGATGGCCTCTCACTGTTGCGGCCTTTCCCGTTGTGGAGCACAGGCTCCGGACGTGCATGCTCAGCGGCTATGCCTCACGGGCCTAGCCACTCTGCGGCATGTGGGATCTTCCCGGACTGGGGCACGAACCCGTGTCCCCTGCATCGGAAGGTGGACTCTCAACCACTGCACCACCAGGGAAGCCCCAGTTTTTACTTTTAAATGAGGTCCTTTCTGTTCTCATTATTGGCTGTAACCACTTTACATCTCACCAGCAGCTAGAGAGTACACAGTTCTCTAAAACCCTTTCAGCATGTATTGTTTGTAGATGTTTTGCTGATGGTAGTTGACGTGTGTGAGTTGAAACCTTTTGGTAGATTAGATTTGCATGAGTCTAATAATTCCTGATGTTGAGCTTTTATACATTTTCCTTTCTTTAGAAGAAGAGTGTGCAAACTTATCTCTCCATACTATCTCCTTTAAACATTTGCATGTCTTGAATAAGTTTGGTCATTCCCTAGCTCAGGACATTTTTTGAGGGCAGGTGTCCTTTACAGCCCTGAGTCTGTGAATGTTAAGTGACCATTAGCAGTGGGTTTAAAGCCGCTCTTGCCGCAAACGGCCACAAGGTGGCAGCATTTCTACATTTCCAACTCTGGGTTTTTGGGCAACAGAGGCTTCCTGGAAATCCTGTTAGTAGGCTGCAAATTGGGGCGGAATGTGCCAGGGCAAACCCCCAAGAGCTTGTATCTCCTTACTCCTTGTTTGTTTTTTAAATTTAATTTTTATTTAGTATCAGAGTAAATTTGATAAAAATGTTGTGTGTGTTCTAGGTGTACAGAATCTGGTTCATTTTATGTAAGTATCGATCCATTCATCTTTGGATTGTTTCCCGTGTAGGTTATTACAGAATGTTGAGTAGACCTCTCTTGGTATTCTGTAGGTATTTGGTGATTATATATTTCATGTGTATTAGTACATGTCTGTTAATCCCCATATCCTAATTCATACCTTCCTTACACCTTTCCATTTGGTTAAACATAATTTGGTTTTCTGAATCTATGAGTGTCCTTCTCTTGGGAAGTATTTCATGGGTATCAATTTTTAGGTAACACCTATAATTGAGGTCATAGGATATCTGTCTTTTGGTTTCTTTCTTACTTCAAGTTGGGTGATTATCTCTAGATCCTTCTATGGTGGTGCCAATGGCACTGTTCCATGCTTTTCCATGGCTAGTATTCCATTGTGTACACGAACAACTTCTTCTTGATGAATTTTTCTGTTGATGGACATTTTGGTTTCTTCCAAGTCTTGGCTATGGTACATGTTGCTGCAGTGCAGGATTGCCAGCCTGTGTCTCTTTGATTCTGGTCTACCCAGGTGATAGGCCCATCAGTGATCCTACCAGATCCCATGGTAGCTCAATTTTTACCTTTAAACACACCTCCATTCTGTTTTCAGTACTGTCTGTTACCAGGTGACATCCCACCAGCAGCTAGAGGGTACAGAGTTCTCTAAAGCCCCTTCACCATTTATAAGTTGTAGACTTTTTTGCTGGTGATCATTCTGACGGCTGTGAGGTGAACGTTTTTGTAGACTGGATTTGCATGGCTTTATTAATTCCTGATGTTGAGCATGTTTCCTTGCCCTTTTTTTTAACAAAAAAAAGAGAGAAAAAGAAAGAATACAAAATGTGCGTAAAATAGGCCTCTTTAAATTGTCGTTTTGAAATATGCACGTCTTTTGAGATTTTTGCTCGATTTAGTGACCACGGATTTGTTTAGAGGGCAGGTGTCATTAACAAGCCTGGAATTATTTTGAATATCAAGTAACCATTATCGCTGGGTTTAGAGCTGCTGCTGTGTGAAAGGGCCACAAAGAGGCACAGTTCTCCTTTAACCAATCTGGTTATTAGGGCAACAGAGCCTTAATGAAAGTCGTGTTCTAGGTTGTAAATTAGAATGGAATGTGCCAGGAAAAAGCCCCTTAACTTTATATCCCACTACTTCTTCGCTTTTTAAATTTAATTTTCATTTTTTATCACAGCAAGTGTGATTACAATGTTTTGCTTTTTCTAGGTGTGCAAGATGTGGTGGTTTTACACATATATCTATTGTTCTTTGGATCCTTTTCCCATGTAGGTTACGACACAATGTTGAGTAGTCTTCTCTTGGTATTCCGTAGGTCTTTGGTGATTATATACTTCACCTGTGTTTGTATATCTCTGTTAACCCCGATATCTTAATGTATCCAATCCTCACACCTTTCCATTGGTGAATCATAAGTTTGTTTAATAAATCTGTGATTGCCTTTCTCTGTGGAAATATCTTCACTGGTGTCAAGTTTTAGGTGACACCTATAAGTGATATCATAGTATATGTGTCTTTCACTTTCTGACTTACGACAAGTTGTGTGATTACTTCTAGACTCATCTACGGTGTTGCAAATGGCATTGTGTCATTTTTTTCCTTGGCTAATATTCGGTCTGTGCATGTACCAGTTCTTCTTTGTCCACTCATCTGTTGATGGAATTTTTGGTTGCTTCCACGTCTTGACTATTGTAATACTGCTGCAGTGCACATTTGCCTGCCTGTGTCTCTCCAATTCTGTCATCTTCGGTCTTAGACCAAGTAGTGGGCCCGCTGGATCATATGGTAGCCAATTGTTTACCTTGTGAAGGCACCTCCATTCTGTTCCATTAATGGCTCTTACCAGGTTACGTCCCATTTAAAGTTCAGGGTATGCACTTCTCCATAACCCCTTCAGCATTTATTGCTTGTAGTTTTTCTACTAATTTTTATTCTGACTGCTGTGAGCTGATACCTCTTTGTGGTTGGATTTGCATGTGTCTCATAATGCCTTGAAATTTAGCATTCAGGCATGTCCTTTTTTTTCTTCAAACTGTGAGTACAGCTTACCTCCTCAAATGGTTTTCTTGAAATATGTGCCACATTTTGAAATATTTTGGCCATTACCTCCCTGAAGACATTTTGAGGGCAGCTTTCATTTACAGCCCTCCAGTACTTGTGCATATGAAGTGACTATTAGTACAGGTTTTAAAGCTGCTGTTGCAGGTAACGGCCAGAGGGCGGCAGCATTTCTGCTTTCCCCACTCTGGTAACTAGGGAAACAGACCTTCCTGCCAGTGGTGTTCCTTGGTTATAAATTAAAGTGGAGTGTCCCCGCATAAACCCACAAAAGCTGATGTCTCCTTACTTATGTTTGTTTTTTAAATTGAATTTACATTTTTTATTGGCGTAATATTCCATTCTGTACATGGACCACTTCTTCTTTGTGCATTCCTCTGTTGATGGACATTTTCATTGCTTCAAAGTGTTGGCAGTGTTAAATATGGCTGGAGTGCAGGATTGCCAGCCTGTGTCTTTTTGATTCTCATCCTCTCAGGCGATAGGCCCAGCACGGGTATGCTTGATTGAATGGTAGCTCAATGTTTACCTTTCGAGGCAGCTACATTGTGTTTTCATTAGTGGCTCTTACCACGTCCCACTTAGAACCGAGGGTACGCATTTCTCCGCAACCCCTTCAGCATTTATTGTTTGCAGAACTTTTGCTGATGACTATTTTGACTGGTGTGAGCTGATAGGTTTTTGTAATTTGGATTTGCATGTCTTTAATAATACCTAATGGTCAGCTTTCTTCCACACCTTTTTTTTATTCTGTTAAACAAAAACAGGAAAAAATGTGAGTACAATAAACCTCTTGAAATTGTCTTCTTGGAAGGTTGCCCTCTTGATTTTTGCGGTCGATTTTCGATACCAGGATGTTTTTTGAGGGTAGGTGTCATTTACAGGGCTGCAATGAGTGTGAATATTTAGTGACCCTTAGCACTGGTTTTAAAGCTGCTGTTGTGGGAAACGGCCACAAGTCTGCAGCATTTCTCCATCCCCAAATCCGGTTACTAGGGCAGCAGATCCTTTCTGGAAGTCATGTTACCAGGTTGTAAATTAGAATGCAATGTGCCAGGAAGAAACCCCATAAGTTTATGTCACGTTACTTCTTGTTCGTTGTTTGAATTATTTAAATCAGGGTAATGATTAGAATATTGTTTGTCCTAGGTGACACAGTCTGGTTCATTTGTACATTATATATATATATATATATATATGTGTATATGTGTATATATATAGAGATATATAGATATAGATATATAGATATAGATGTGCAGATCCTCCTCCCATGTAAATTATTGAAGAGTGTCCCGTAGACCTCCGTTTCTATATGGCCGGTCTTTTTGACATACGTATTTAATACACATTTGTACACGTATGGTAAACCTGGTCTTAATTTATCCATTCCCTCCACCTTTCCTTTTAGATAAGCATAATTTGTTTTCTAAGTCTGTGAGTGTCTTTCTCTGTGGAAATATGTTCATTTGGGTCAGTTGTCAGATAACGCCTATAAGTGATATCATAGGATATGTATTTTGCTTTCCGACTTACCTCACGTTCTGTGATGATCTCTAGGCTCATCTATGGTGTCTCAAAGAGCAGTGTTTCATTGTTTTCCAAGGTTAATATTCCATTGTGTACATGGACCACTTCTTCTTTATCAATTCATCTGTTGATGGACATTTTGGTTGCTTCCGTATCTTGGCTACTGTGAAAGCGGCTGCAGTGCAGCTGTTGCAGCCTCTGTCTTCTCGATTCTGGTCTTCTCAGGTGAGAGGCCCAACATTGGGCCTGCTGGATGGAATGGTGGCTCGGTTTTACATTTCTTTTTTTGGTGTGTGTGGTACGATGGCCTCTCACTGTTGCGGCCTTTCCCGTTGTGGAGCACAGGCTCCGGACGTGCATGCTCAGCGGCTATGCCTCACGGGCCTAGCCACTCTGCGGCATGTGGGATCTTCCCGGACTGGGGCACGAACCCGTGTCCCCTGCATCGGAAGGTGGACTCTCAACCACTGCACCACCAGGGAAGCCCCAGTTTTTACTTTTAAATGAGGTCCTTTCTGTTCTCATTATTGGCTGTAACCACTTTACATCTCACCAGCAGCTAGAGAGTACACAGTTCTCTAAAACCCTTTCAGCATGTATTGTTTGTAGATGTTTTCCTGATGGTAGTTGACGTGTGTGAGTTGAAACCTTTTGGTAGATTAGATTTGCATGAGTCTAATAATTCCTGATGTTGAGCTTTTATACATTTTCCTTTCTTTAGAAGAAGAGTGTGCAAACTTATCTCTCCATACTATCTCCTTTAAACATTTGCATGTCTTGAATAATTTTGGTCATTCCCTAGCTCAGGACATTTTTTGAGGGCAGGTGTCCTTTACAGCCCTGAGTCTGTGAATGTTAAGTGACCATTAGCAGTGGGTTTAAAGCCGCTCTTGCCGCAAACGGCCACAAGGTGGCAGCATTTCTACATTTCCAACTCTGGGTTTTTGGGCAACAGAGGCTTCCTGGAAATCCTGTTAGTAGGCTGCAAATTGGGGCGGAATGTGCCAGGGCAAACCCCCAAGAGCTTGTATCTCCTTACTCCTTGTTTGTTTTTTAAATTTAATTTTTATTTAGTATCAGAGTAAATTTGATAAAAATGTTGTGTGTGTTCTAGGTGTACAGAATCTGGTTCATTTTATGTAAGTATCGATCCATTCATCTTTGGATCCTTTCCCGTGTAGGTTATTACAGAATGTTGAGTAGACCTCTCTTGGTATTCCGTAGGTATTTGGTGATTATATATTTCATGTGTATTAGTACATGTCTGTTAATCCCCATATCCTAATTCATACCTTCCTTACACCTTTCCATTTGGTTAAACATAATTTGGTTTTCTGAATCTATGAGTGTCCTTCTCTTGGGAAGTATTTCATGGGTATCAATTTTTAGGTAACACCTATAATTGAGGTCATAGGATATCTGTCTTTTGGTTTCTTTCTTACTTCAAGTTGGGTGATTATCTCTAGATCCTTCTATGGTGGTGCCAATGGCACTGTTCCATGCTTTTCCATGGCTAGTATTCCATTGTGTACACGAACAACTTCTTCTTGATGAATTTTTCTGTTGATGGACATTTTGGTTTCTTCCAAGTCTTGGCTATGGTACATGTTGCTGCAGTGCAGGATTGCCAGCCTGTGTCTCTTTGATTCTGGTCTACCCAGGTGATAGGCCCATCAGTGATCCTACCAGATCCCATGGTAGCTCAATTTTTACCTTTAAACACACCTCCATTCTGTTTTCAGTACTGTCTGTTACCAGGTGACATCCCACCAGCAGCTAGAGGGTACAGAGTTCTCTAAAGCCCCTTCACCATTTATAAGTTGTAGACTTTTTTGCTGGTGATCATTCTGACGGCTGTGAGGTGAACGTTTTTGTAGACTGGATTTGCATGGCTTTATTAATTCCTGATGTTGAGCATGTTTCCTTGCCCTTTTTTTTAACAAAAAAAAGAGAGAAAAAGAAAGAATACAAAATGTGCGTAAAATAGGCCTCTTTAAATTGTCGTTTTGAAATATGCACGTCTTTTGAGATTTTTGCTCGATTTAGTGACCACGGATTTGTTTAGAGGGCAGGTGTCATTAACAAGCCTGGAATTATTTTGAATATCAAGTAACCATTATCGCTGGGTTTAGAGCTGCTGCTGTGTGAAAGGGCCACAAAGAGGCACAGTTCTCCTTTAACCAATCTGGTTATTAGGGCAACAGAGCCTTAATGAAAGTCGTGTTCTAGGTTGTAAATTAGAATGGAATGTGCCAGGAAAAAGCCCCTTAACTTTATATCCCACTACTTCTTCGCTTTTTAAATTTAATTTTCATTTTTTATCACAGCAAGTGTGATTACAATGTTTTGCTTTTTCTAGGTGTGCAAGATGTGGTGGTTTTACACATATATCTATTGTTCTTTGGATCCTTTTCCCATGTAGGTTACGACACAATGTTGAGTAGTCTTCTCTTGGTATTCCGTAGGTCTTTGGTGATTATATACTTCACCTGTGTTTGTATATCTCTGTTAACCCCGATATCTTAATGTATCCAATCCTCACACCTTTCCATTGGTGAATCATAAGTTTGTTTAATAAATCTGTGATTGCCTTTCTCTGTGGAAATATCTTCACTGGTGTCAAGTTTTAGGTGACACCTATAAGTGATATCATAGTATATGTGTCTTTCACTTTCTGACTTACGACAAGTTGTGTGATTACTTCTAGACTCATCTACGGTGTTGCAAATGGCATTGTGTCATTTTTTTCCTTGGCTAATATTCGGTCTGTGCATGTACCAGTTCTTCTTTGTCCACTCATCTGTTGATGGAATTTTTGGTTGCTTCCACGTCTTGACTATTGTAATACTGCTGCAGTGCACATTTGCCTGCCTGTGTCTCTCCAATTCTGTCATCTTCGGTCTTAGACCAAGTAGTGGGCCCGCTGGATCATATGGTAGCCAATTGTTTACCTTGTGAAGGCACCTCCATTCTGTTCCATTAATGGCTCTTACCAGGTTACGTCCCATTTAAAGTTCAGGGTATGCACTTCTCCATAACCCCTTCAGCATTTATTGCTTGTAGTTTTTCTACTAATTTTTATTCTGACTGCTGTGAGCTGATACCTCTTTGTGGTTGGATTTGCATGTGTCTCATAATGCCTTGAAATTTAGCATTCAGGCATGTCCTTTTTTTTCTTCAAACTGTGAGTACAGCTTACCTCCTCAAATGGTTTTCTTGAAATATGTGCCACATTTTGAAATATTTTGGCCATTACCTCCCTGAAGACATTTTGAGGGCAGCTTTCATTTACAGCCCTCCAGTACTTGTGCATATGAAGTGACTATTAGTACAGGTTTTAAAGCTGCTGTTGCAGGTAACGGCCAGAGGGCGGCAGCATTTCTGCTTTCCCCACTCTGGTAACTAGGGAGACAGAGCTTCCTGCCAGTGGTGTTCCTTGGTTATAAATTAAAGTGGAGTGTCCCCGCATAAACCCACAAAAGCTGATGTCTCCTTACTTATGTTTGTTTTTTAAATTGAATTTACATTTTTTATTGGCGTAATATTCCATTCTGTACATGGACCACTTCTTCTTTGTGCATTCCTCTGTTGATGGACATTTTCATTGCTTCAAAGTGTTGGCAGTGTTAAATATGGCTGGAGTGCAGGATTGCCAGCCTGTGTCTTTTTGATTCTCATCCTCTCAGGCGATAGGCCCAGCACGGGTATGCTTGATTGAATGGTAGCTCAATGTTTACCTTTCGAGGCAGCTACATTGTGTTTTCATTAGTGGCTCTTACCACGTCCCACTTAGAACCGAGGGTACGCATTTCTCCGCAACCCCTTCAGCATTTATTGTTTGCAGAACTTTTGCTGATGACTATTTTGACTGGTGTGAGCTGATAGGTTTTTGTAATTTGGATTTGCATGTCTTTAATAATACCTAATGGTCAGCTTTCTTCCACACCTTTTTTTTATTCTGTTAAACAAAAACAGGAAAAAATGTGAGTACAATAAACCTCTTGAAATTGTCTTCTTGGAAGGTTGCCCTCTTGATTTTTGCGGTCGATTTTCGATACCAGGATGTTTTTTGAGGGTAGGTGTCATTTACAGGGCTGCAATGAGTGTGAATATTTAGTGACCCTTAGCACTGGTTTTAAAGCTGCTGTTGTGGGAAACGGCCACAAGTCTGCAGCATTTCTCCATCCCCAAATCCGGTTACTAGGGCAGCAGATCCTTTCTGGAAGTCATGTTACCAGGTTGTAAATTAGAATGCAATGTGCCAGGAAGAAACCCCATAAGTTTATGTCACGTTACTTCTTTTTCGTTGTTTGAATTACTTAAATCAGGGTAATGATTAGAATATTGTTTGTCCTAGGTGACACAGTCTGGTTCATTTGTACATTATATTTATATATATGAATATGTGTATAGATATATAGATATAGATATATAGATATAGATGTGCAGATCCTCCTCCCATGTAAATTATTGAAGAGTGTCCCGTAGACCTCCGTTTCTATATGGCCGGTCTTTTTGACATACGTATTTAATACGCATTTGTACACGTATGGTATACCTGGTCTTAATTTATCCATTCCCTTCACCTTTCCTTTTAGATAAGCTTGATTTGTTTTCTAAGTCTGTGAGTGTCTTTCTCTGTGGAAATATGTTCATTTGGGTCAGTTGTCAGATAACGCCTATAAGTGATATCATAGGATATGTATTTTGCTTTCCGACTTACCTCACATTCTGTGATGATCTCTAGGCTCATCTATGGTGTCTCAAAGAGCAGTGTTTCATTGTTTTCCAAGGTTAGTATTCCATTGTGTACATGGACCACTTCTTCTTTATCAATTCATCTGTTGATGGACATTTTGGTTGCTTCCGTATCTTGGCTACTGTGAAAGCGGCTGCAGTGCAGCTGTTGCAGCCTCTGTCTTCTCGATTCTGGTCTTCTCAGGTGAGAGGCCCAACATTGGGCCTGCTGGATGGAATGGTGGCTCGGTTTTACATTTCTTTTTTTGGTGTGTGTGGTACGATGGCCTCTCACTGTTGCGGCCTTTCCCGTTGTGGAGCACAGGCTCCGGACGTGCATGCTCAGCGGCTATGCCTCACGGGCCTAGCCACTCTGCGGCATGTGGGATCTTCCCGGACTGGGGCACGAACCCGTGTCCCCTGCATCGGAAGGTGGACTCTCAACCACTGCACCACCAGGGAAGCCCCAGTTTTTACTTTTAAATGAGGTCCTTTCTGTTCTCATTATTGGCTGTAACCACTTTACATCTCACCAGCAGCTAGAGAGTACACAGTTCTCTAAAACCCTTTCAGCATGTATTGTTTGTAGATGTTTTGCTGATGGTAGTTGACGTGTGTGAGTTGAAACCTTTTGGTAGATTAGATTTGCATGAGTCTAATAATTCCTGATGTTGAGCTTTTATACATTTTCCTTTCTTTAGAAGAAGAGTGTGCAAACTTATCTCTCCATACTATCTCCTTTAAACATTTGCATGTCTTGAATAATTTTGGTCATTCCCTAGCTCAGGACATTTTTTGAGGGCAGGTGTCCTTTACAGCCCTGAGTCTGTGAATGTTAAGTGACCATTAGCAGTGGGTTTAAAGCCGCTCTTGCCGCAAACGGCCACAAGGTGGCAGCATTTCTACATTTCCAACTCTGGGTTTTTGGGCAACAGAGGCTTCCTGGAAATCCTGTTAGTAGGCTGCAAATTGGGGCGGAATGTGCCAGGGCAAACCCCCAAGAGCTTGTATCTCCTTACTCCTTGTTTGTTTTTTAAATTTAATTTTTATTTAGTATCAGAGTAAATTTGATAAAAATGTTGTGTGTGTTCTAGGTGTACAGAATCTGGTTCATTTTATGTAAGTATCGATCCATTCATCTTTGGATCCTTTCCCGTGTAGGTTATTACAGAATGTTGAGTAGACCTCTCTTGGTATTCCATAGGTATTTGGTGATTATATATTTCATGTGTATTAGTACATGTCTGTTAATCCCCATATCCTAATTCATACCTTCCTCACACCTTTCCATTTGGTTAAACATAATTTGGTTTTCTGAATCTATGAGTGTCCATCTCTTGGGAAGTATTTCATGGGTATCAATTTTTAGGTAACACCTATAATTGAGGTCATAGGATATCTGTCTTTTGGTTTCTTTCTTACTTCAAGTTGGGTGATTATCTCTAGATCCTTCTATGGTGGTGCCAATGGCACTGTTCCATGTTTTCCATGGCTAGTATTCCATTGTGTACACGAACAACTTCTTCTTGATGAATTTTTCTGTTGATGGACATTTTGGTTTCTTCCAAGTCTTGGCTATGGTACATGTTGCTGCAGTGCAGGATTGCCAGCCTGTGTCTCTTTGATTCTGGTCTACCCAGGTGATAGGCCCATCAGTGATCCTACCAGATCCCATGGTAGCTCAATTTTTACCTTTAAACACACCTCCATTCTGTTTTCAGTACTGTCTGTTACCAGGTGACATCCCACCAGCAGCTAGAGGGTACAGAGTTCTCTAAAGCCCCTTCACCATTTATAAGTTGTAGACTTTTTTGCTGGTGATCATTCTGACGGCTGTGAGGTGAACGTTTTTGTAGACTGGATTTGCATGGCTTTATTAATTCCTGATGTTGAGCATGTTTCCTTGCCCTTTTTTTTAACAAAAAAAGAGAGAAAAGAAAGAATACAAAATGTGCGTAAAATAAGCCTCTTTAAATTGTCGTTTTGAAATATGCACGTCTTTTGAGATTTTTGCTCGATTTAGTGACCACGGATTTGTTTAGAGGGCAGGTGTCATTAACAAGCCTGGAATTATTTTGAATATCAAGTAACCATTATCGCTGGGTTTAGAGCTGCTGCTGTGTGAAAGGGCCACAAAGAGGCACAGTTCTCCTTTAACCAATCTGGTTATTAGGGCAACAGAGCCTTAATGAAAGTCGTGTTCTAGGTTGTAAATTAGAATGGAATGTGCCAGGAAAAAGCCCCTTAACTTTATATCCCACTACTTCTTCGCTTTTTAAATTTAATTTTCATTTTTTATCACAGCAAGTGTGATTACAATGTTTTGCTTTTTCTAGGTGTGCAAGATGTGGTGGTTTTACACATATATCTATTGTTCTTTGGATCCTTTTCCCATGTAGGTTACGACACAATGTTGAGTAGTCTTCTCTTGGTATTCCGTAGGTCTTTGGTGATTATATACTTCACCTGTGTTTGTATATCTCTGTTCACCCCGATATCTTAATGTATCCAATCCTCACACCTTTCCATTGGTGAATCATAAGTTTGTTTAATAAATCTGTGATTGCCTTTCTCTGTGGAAATATCTTCACTGGTGTCAAGTTTTAGGTGACACCTATAAGTGATATCATAGTATATGTGTCTTTCACTTTCTGACTTACGACAAGTTGTGTGATTACTTCTAGACTCATCTACGGTGTTGCAAATGGCATTGTGTCATTTTTTTCCTTGGCTAATATTCGGTCTGTGCATGTACCAGTTCTTCTTTGTCCACTCATCTGTTGATGGAATTTTTGGTTGCTTCCACGTCTTGACTATTGTAATACTGCTGCAGTGCACATTTGCCTGCCTGTGTCTCTCCAATTCTGTCATCTTCGGTCTTAGACCAAGTAGTGGGCCCGCTGGATCATATGGTAGCCAATTGTTTACCTTGTGAAGGCACCTCCATTCTGTTCCATTAATGGCTCTTACCAGGTTACGTCCCATTTAAAGTTCAGGGTATGCACTTCTCCATAACCCCTTCAGCATTTATTGTTTGTAGTTTTTCTACTAATTTTTATTCTGACTGCTGTGAGCTGATACCTCTTTGTGGTTGGATTTGCATGTGTCTCATAATGCCTTGAAATTTAGCATTCAGGCATGTCCTTTTTTTTCTTCAAACTGTGAGTACAGCTTACCTCCTCAAATGGTTTTCTTGAAATATGTGCCACATTTTGAAATATTTTGGCCATTACCTCCCTGAAGACATTTTGAGGGCAGCTTTCATTTACAGCCCTCCAGTACTTGTGCATATGAAGTGACTCTTAGTACAGGTTTTAAAGCTGCTGTTGCAGGTAACGGCCAGAGGGCGGCAGCATTTCTGCTTTCCCCACTCTGGTAACTAGGGAAACAGACCTTCCTGCCAGTGGTGTTCCTTGGTTATAAATTAAAGTGGAGTGTCCCCGCATAAACCCACAAAACCTGATGTCTCCTTACTTATGTTTGCTTTTTAAATTGAATTTACATTTTTTATTGGCGTAATATTCCATTCTGTACATGGACCACTTCTTCTTTGTGCATTCCTCTGTTGATGGACATTTTCATTGCTTCAAAGTGTTGGCAGTGTTAAATATGGCTGGAGTGCAGGATTGCCAGCCTGTGTCTTTTTGATTCTCATCCTCTCAGGCGATAGGCCCAGCACGGGTATGCTTGATTGAATGGTAGCTCAATGTTTACCTTTCGAGGCAGCTACATTGTGTTTTCATTAGTGGCTCTTACCACGTCCCACTTAGAACCGAGGGTACGCATTTCTCCGCAACCCCTTCAGCATTTATTGTTTGCAGAACTTTTGCTGATGACTATTTTGACTGGTGTGAGCTGATAGGTTTTTGTAATTTGGATTTGCATGTCTTTAATAATACCTAATGGTCAGCTTTCTTCCACACCTTTTTTTTATTCTGTTAAACAAAAACAGGAAAAAATGTGAGTACAATAAACCTCTTGAAATTGTCTTCTTGGAAGGTTGCCCTCTTGATTTTTGCGGTCGATTTTCGATACCAGGATGTTTTTTGAGGGTAGGTGTCATTTACAGGGCTGCAATGAGTGTGAATATTTAGTGACCCTTAGCACTGGTTTTAAAGCTGCTGTTGTGGGAAACGGCCACAAGTCTGCAGCATTTCTCCATCCCGAAATCCGGTTACTAGGGCAGCAGATCCTTTCTGGAAGTCATGTTACCAGGTTGTAAATTAGAATGCAATGTGCCAGGAAGAAACCCCATAAGTTTATGTCACGTTACTTCTTGTTCGTTGTTTGAATTATTTAAATCAGGGTAATGATTAGAATAGTGTTTGTCCTAGGTGACACAGTCTGGTTCATTTGTACATTATATATATATATATATGTATATGTGTATATATATAGAGATATATAGATATAGATATATAGATATAGATGTGCAGATCCTCCTCCCATGTAAATTATTGAAGAGTGTCCCGTAGACCTCCGTTTCTATATGGCCGGTCTTTTTGACATACGTATTTAATACGCATTTGTACACGTATGGTAAACCTGGTCTTAATTTATCCATTCCCTCCACCTTTCGTTTTAGATAAGCATAATTTGTTTTCTAAGTCTGTGAGTGTCTTTCTCTGTGGAAATATGTTCATTTGGGTCAGTTGTCAGATAATGCCTATAAGTGATATCATAGGATATGTATTTTGCTTTCCGACTTACCTCACGTTCTGTGATGATCTCTAGGCTCATCTATGGTGTCTCAAAGAGCAGTGTTTCATTGTTTTCCAAGGTTAATATTCCATTGTGTACATGGACCACTTCTTCTTGATCAATTCATCTGTTGATGGACATTTTGGTTGCTTCCGTATCTTGGCTACTGTGAAAGCGGCTGCAGTGCAGCTGTTGCAGCCTCTGTCTTCTCGATTCTGGTCTTCTCAGGTGAGAGGCCCAACATTGGGCCTGCTGGATGGAATGGTGGCTCGGTTTTACATTTCTTTTTTTGGTGTGTGTGGTACGATGGCCTCTCACTGTTGCGGCCTTTCCCGTTGTGGAGCACAGGCTCCGGACGTGCATGCTCAGCGGCTATGCCTCACGGGCCTAGCCACTCTGCGGCATGTGGGATCTTCCCGGACTGGGGCACGAACCCGTGTCCCCTGCATCGGAAGGTGGACTCTCAACCACTGCACCACCAGGGAAGCCCCAGTTTTTACTTTTAAATGAGGTCCTTTCTGTTCTCATTATTGGCTGTAACCACTTTACATCTCACCAGCAGCTAGAGAGTACACAGTTCTCTAAAACCCTTTCAGCATGTATTGTTTGTAGATGTTTTCCTGATGGTAGTTGACGTGTGTGAGTTGAAACCTTTTGGTAGATTAGATTTGCATGAGTCTAATAATTCCTGATGTTGAGCTTTTATACATTTTCCTTTCTTTAGAAGAAGAGTGTGCAAACTTATCTCTCCATACTATCTCCTTTAAACATTTGCATGTCTTGAATAATTTTGGTCATTCCCTAGCTCAGGACATTTTTTGAGGGCAGGTGTCCTTTACAGCCCTGAGTCTGTGAATGTTAAGTGACCATTAGCAGTGGGTTTAAAGCCGCTCTTGCCGCAAACGGCCACAAGGTGGCAGCATTTCTACATTTCCAACTCTGGGTTTTTGGGCAACAGAGGCTTCCTGGAAATCCTGTTAGTAGGCTGCAAATTGGGGCGGAATGTGCCAGGGCAAACCCCCAAGAGCTTGTATCTCCTTACTCCTTGTTTGTTTTTTAAATTTAATTTTTATTTAGTATCAGAGTAAATTTGATAAAAATGTTGTGTGTGTTCTAGGTGTACAGAATCTGGTTCATTTTATGTAAGTATCGATCCATTCATCTTTGGATCCTTTCCCGTGTAGGTTATTACAGAATGTTGAGTAGACCTCTCTTGGTATTCCGTAGGTATTTGGTGATTATATATTTCATGTGTATTAGTACATGTCTGTTAATCCCCATATCTTAATTCATACCTTCCTTACACCTTTCCATTTGGTTAAACATAATTTGGTTTTCTGAATCTATGAGTGTCCATCTCTTGGGAAGTATTTCATGGGTATCAATTTTTAGGTAACACCTATAATTGAGGTCATAGGATATCTGTCTTTTGGTTTCTTTCTTACTTCAAGTTGGGTGATTATCTCTAGATCCTTCTATGGTGGTGCCAATGGCACTGTTCCATGCTTTTCCATGGCTAGTATTCCATTGTGTACACGAACAACTTCTTCTTGATGAATTTTTCTGTTGATGGACATTTTGGTTTCTTCCAAGTCTTGGCTATGGTACATGTTGCTGCAGTGCAGGATTGCCAGCCTGTGTCTCTTTGATTCTGGTCTACCCAGGTGATAGGCCCATCAGTGATCCTACCAGATCCCATGGTAGCTCAATTTTTACCTTTAAACACACCTCCATTCTGTTTTCAGTACTGTCTGTTACCAGGTGACATCGCACCAGCAGCTAGAGGGTACAGAGTTCTCTAAAGCCCCTTCACCATTTATAAGTTGTAGACTTTTTTGCTGGTGATCATTCTGACGGCTGTCAGGTGATCGTTTTTGTAGACTGGATTTGCATGGCTTTATTAATTCCTGATGTTGAGCATGTTTCCTTGCCCTTTTTTTTAACAAAAAAAAGAGAGAAAAAGAAAGAATACAAAATGTGCGTAAAATAAGCCTCTTTAAATTGTCGTTTTGAAATATGCACGTCTTTTGAGATTTTTGCTCGATTTAGTGACCACGGATTTGTTTAGAGGGCAGGTGTCATTAACAAGCCTGGAATTATTTTGAATATCAAGTAACCATTATCGCTGGGTTTAGAGCTGCTGCTGTGTGAAAGGGCCACAAAGAGGCACAGTTCTCCTTTAACCAATCTGGTTATTAGGGCAACAGAGCCTTAATGAAAGTCGTGTTCTAGGTTGTAAATTAGAATGGAATGTGCCAGGAAAAAGCCCCTTAACTTTATATCCCACTACTTCTTCGCTTTTTAAATTTAATTTTCATTTTTTATCACAGCAAGTGTGATTACAATGTTTTGCTTTTTCTAGGTGTGCAAGATGTGGTGGTTTTACACATATATCTATTGTTCTTTGGATCCTTTTCCCATGTAGGTTACGACACAATGTTGAGTAGTCTTCTCTTGGTATTCCGTAGGTCTTTGGTGATTATATACTTCACCTGTGTTTGTATATCTCTGTTCACCCCGATATCTTAATGTATCCAATCCTCACACCTTTCCATTGGTGAATCATAAGTTTGTTTAATAAATCTGTGATTGCCTTTCTCTGTGGAAATATCTTCACTGGTGTCAAGTTTTAGGTGACACCTATAAGTGATATCATAGTATATGTGTCTTTCACTTTCTGACTTACGACAAGTTGTGTGATTACTTCTAGACTCATCTACGGTGTTGCAAATGGCATTGTGTCATTTTTTTCCTTGGCTAATATTCGGTCTGTGCATGTACCAGTTCTTCTTTGTCCACTCATCTGTTGATGGAATTTTTGGTTGCTTCCACGTCTTGACTATTGTAATACTGCTGCAGTGCACATTTGCCTGCCTGTGTCTCTCCAATTCTGTCATCTTCGGTCTTAGACCAAGTAGTGGGCCCGCTGGATCATATGGTAGCCAATTGTTTACCTTGTGAAGGCACCTCCATTCTGTTCCATTAATGGCTCTTACCAGGTTACGTCCCATTTAAAGTTCAGGGTATGCACTTCTCCATAACCCCTTCAGCATTTATTGCTTGTAGTTTTTCTACTAATTTTTATTCTGACTGCTGTGAGCTGATACCTCTTTGTGGTTGGATTTGCATGTGTCTCATAATGCCTTGAAATTTAGCATTCAGGCATGTCCTTTTTTTTCTTCAAACTGTGAGTACAGCTTACCTCCTCAAATGGTTTTCTTGAAATATGTGCCACATTTTGAAATATTTTGGCCATTACCTCCCTGAAGACATTTTGAGGGCAGCTTTCATTTACAGCCCTCCAGTACTTGTGCATATGAAGTGACTCTTAGTACAGGTTTTAAAGCTGCTGTTGCAGGTAACGGCCAGAGGGCGGCAGCATTTCTGCTTTCCCCACTCTGGTAACTAGGGAAACAGACCTTCCTGCCAGTGGTGTTCCTTGGTTATAAATTAAAGTGGAGTGTCCCCGCATAAACCCACAAAAGCTGATGTCTCCTTACTTATGTTTGCTTTTTAAATTGAATTTACATTTTTTATTGGCGTAATATTCCATTCTGTACATGGACCACTTCTTCTTTGTGCATTCCTCTGTTGATGGACATTTTCATTGCTTCAAAGTGTTGGCAGTGTTAAATATGGCTGGAGTGCAGGATTGCCAGCCTGTGTCTTTTTGATTCTCATCCTCTCAGGCGATAGGCCCAGCACGGGTATGCTTGATTGAATGGTAGCTCAATGTTTACCTTTCGAGGCAGCTACATTGTGTTTTCATTAGTGGCTCTTACCACGTCCCACTTAGAACCGAGGGTACGCATTTCTCCGCAACCCCTTCAGCATTTATTGTTTGCAGAACTTTTGCTGATGACTATTTTGACTGGTGTGAGCTGATAGGTTTCTGTAATTTGGATTTGCATGTCTTTAATAATACCTAATGGTCAGCTTTCTTCCACACCTTTTTTTTATTCTGTTAAACAAAAACAGGAAAAAATGTGAGTACAATAAACCTCTTGAAATTGTCTTCTTGGAAGGTTGCCCTCTTGATTTTTGCGGTCGATTTTCGATACCAGGATGTTTTTTGAGGGTAGGTGTCATTTACAGGGCTGCAATGAGTGTGAATATTTAGTGACCCTTAGCACTGGTTTTAAAGCTGCTGTTGTGGGAAACGGCCACAAGTCTGCAGCATTTCTCCATCCCGAAATCCGGTTACTAGGGCAGCAGATCCTTTCTGGAAGTCATGTTACCAGGTTGTAAATTAGAATGCAATGTGCCAGGAAGAAACCCCATAAGTTTATGTCACGATACTTCTTGTTCGTTGTTTGAATTATTTAAATCAGGGTAATGATTAGAATATTGTTTGTCCTAGGTGACACAGTCTGGTTCATTTGTACATTATATATATATATATATGTATATGTGTATATATATAGAGATATATAGATATAGATATATAGATATAGATGTGCAGATCCTCCTCCCATGTAAATTATTGAAGAGTGTCCCGTAGACCTCCGTTTCTATATGGCCGGTCTTTTTGACATACGTATTTAATACGCATTTGTACACGTATGGTAAACCTGGTCTTAATTTATCCATTCCCTCCACCTTTCCTTTTAGATAAGCATAATTTGTTTTCTAAGTCTGTGAGTGTCTTTCTCTGTGGAAATATGTTCATTTGGGTCAGTTGTCAGATAACGACTATAAGTGATATCATAGGATATGTATTTTGCTTTCCGACTTACCTCACGTTCTGTGATGATCTCTAGTCTCATCTATGGTGTCTCAAAGAGCAGTGTTTCATTGTTTTCCAAGGTTAATATTCCATTGTGTACATGGACCACTTCTTCTTTATCAATTCATCTGTTGATGGACATTTTGGTTGCTTCCGTATCTTGGCTACTGTGAAAGCGGCTGCAGTGCAGCTGTTGCAGCCTCTGTCTTCTCGATTCTGGTCTTCTCAGGTGAGAGGCCCAACATTGGGCCTGCTGGATGGAATGGTGGCTCGGTTTTACATTTCTTTTTTTGGTGTGTGTGGTACGATGGCCTCTCACTGTTGCGGCCTTTCCCGTTGTGGAGCACAGGCTCCGGACGTGCATGCTCAGCGGCTATGCCTCACGGGCCTAGCCACTCTGCGGCATGTGGGATCTTCCCGGACTGGGGCACGAACCCGTGTCCCCTGCATCGGAAAGTGGACTCTCAACCACTGCACCACCAGGGAAGCCCCAGTTTTTACTTTTAAATGAGGTCCTTTCTGTTCTCATTATTGGCTGTAACCACTTTACATCTCACCAGCAGCTAGAGAGTACACAGTTCTCTAAAACCCTTTCAGCATGTATTGTTTGTAGATGTTTTGCTGATGGTAGTTGACGTGTGTGAGTTGAAACCTTTTGGTAGATTAGATTTGCATGAGTCTAATAATTCCTGATGTTGAGCTTTTATACATTTTCCTTTCTTTAGAAGAGTGTGCAAACTTATCTCTCCATACTATCTCCTTTAAACATTTGCATGTCTTGAATAATTTTGGTCATTCCCTAGCTCAGGACATTTTTTGAGGGCAGGTGTCCTTTACAGCCCTGAGTCTGTGAATGTTAAGTGACCATTAGCAGTGGGTTTAAAGCCGCTCTTGCCGCAAACGGCCACAAGGTGGCAGCATTTCTACATTTCCAACTCTGGGTTTTTGGGCAACAGAGGCTTCCTGGAAATCCTGTTAGTAGGCTGCAAATTGGGGCGGAATGTGCCAGGGCAAACCCCCAAGAGCTTGTATCTCCTTACTCCTTGTTTGTTTTTTAAATTTAATTTTTATTTAGTATCAGAGTAAATTTGATAAAAATGTTGTGTGTGTTCTAGGTGTACAGAATCTGGTTCATTTTATGTAAGTATCGATCCATTCATCTTTGGATCCTTTCCCGTGTAGGTTATTACAGAATGTTGAGTAGACCTCTCTTGGTATTCCGTAGGTATTTGGTGATTATATATTTCATGTGTATTAGTACATGTCTGTTAATCCCCATATCCTAATTCATACCTTCCTTACACCTTTCCATTTGGTTAAACATAATTTGGTTTTCTGAATCTATGAGTGTCCATCTCTTGGGAAGTATTTCATGGGTATCAATTTTTAGGTAACACCTATAATTGAGGTCATAGGATATCTGTCTTTTGGTTTCTTTCTTACTTCAAGTTGGGTGATTATCTCTAGATCCTTCTATGGTGGTGCCAATGGCACTGTTCCATGCTTTTCCATGGCTAGTATTCCATTGTGTACACGAACAACTTCTTCTTGATGAATTTTTCTGTTGATGGACATTTTGGTTTCTTCCAAGTCTTGGCTATGGTACATGTTGCTGCAGTGCAGGATTGCCAGCCTGTGTCTCTTTGATTCTGGTCTACCCAGGTGATAGGCCCATCAGTGATCCTACCAGATCACATGGTAGCTCAATTTTTACCTTTAAACACACCTCCATTCTGTTTTCAATACTGTCTGTTACCAGGTGACATCCCACCAGCAGCTAGAGGGTACAGAGTTCTCTAAAGCCCCTTCACCATTTATAAGTTGTAGACTTTTTTGCTGGTGATCATTCTGACGGCTGTGAGGTGAACGTTTTTGTAGACTGGATTTGCATGGCTTTATTAATTCCTGATGTTGAGCATGTTTCCTTGCCCTTTTTTTTAACAAAAAAAAGAGAGAAAAAGAAAGAATACAAAATGTGCGTAAAATAAGCCTCTTTAAATTGTCGTTTTGAAATATGCACGTCTTTTGAGATTTTTGCTCGATTTAGTGACCACGGATTTGTTTAGAGGGCAGGTGTCATTAACAAGCCTGGAATTATTTTGAATATCAAGTAACCATTATCGCTGGGTTTAGAGCTGCTGCTGTGTGAAAGGGCCACAAAGAGGCACAGTTCTCCTTTAACCAATCTGGTTATTAGGGCAACAGAGCCTTAATGAAAGTCGTGTTCTAGGTTGTAAATTAGAATGGAATGTGCCAGGAAAAAGCCCCTTAACTTTATATCCCACTACTTCTTCGCTTTTTAAATTTAATTTTCATTTTTTATCACAGCAAGTGTGATTACAATGTTTTGCTTTTTCTAGGTGTGCAAGATGTGGTGGTTTTACACATATATCTATTGTTCTTTGGATCCTTTTCCCATGTAGGTTACGACACAATGTTGAGTAGTCTTCTCTTGGTATTCCGTAGGTCTTTGGTGATTATATACTTCACCTGTGTTTGTATATCTCTGTTCACCCCGATATCTTAAT
Source organism: Stenella coeruleoalba (assembly GCF_951394435.1). Classification (NCBI taxonomy): domain Eukaryota; kingdom Metazoa; phylum Chordata; class Mammalia; order Artiodactyla; family Delphinidae; genus Stenella; species Stenella coeruleoalba. The sequence continues at coordinate 712,687 of NW_027646447.1, read as the reverse complement.
GTATCCAATCCTCACACCTTTCCATTGGTGAATCATAAGTTTGTTTAATAAATCTGTGATTGCCTTTCTCTGTGGAAATATCTTCACTGGTGTCAAGTTTTAGGTGACACCTATAAGTGATATCATAGTATATGTGTCTTTCACTTTCTGACTTACGACAAGTTGTGTGATTACTTCTAGACTCATCTACGGTGTTGCAAATGGCATTGTGTCATTTTTTTCCTTGGCTAATATTCGGTCTGTGCATGTACCAGTTCTTCTTTGTCCACTCATCTGTTGATGGAATTTTTGGTTGCTTCCACGTCTTGACTATTGTAATACTGCTGCAGTGCACATTTGCCTGCCTGTGTCTCTCCAATTCTGTCATCTTCGGTCTTAGACCAAGTAGTGGGCCCGCTGGATCATATGGTAGCCAATTGTTTACCTTGTGAAGGCACCTCCATTCTGTTCCATTAATGGCTCTTACCAGGTTATGTCCCATTTAAAGTTCAGGGTATGCACTTCTCCATAACCCCTTCAGCATTTATTGCTTGTAGTTTTTCTACTAATTTTTATTCTGACTGCTGTGAGCTGATACCTCTTTGTGGTTGGATTTGCATGTGTCTCATAATGCCTTGAAATTTAGCATTCAGGCATGTCCTTTTTTTTCTTCAAACTGTGAGTACAGCTTACCTCCTCAAATGGTTTTCTTGAAATATGTGCCACATTTTGAAATATTTTGGCCATTACCTCCCTGAAGACATTTTGAGGGCAGCTTTCATTTACAGCCCTCCAGTACTTGTGCATATGAAGTGACTATTAGTACAGGTTTTAAAGCTGCTGTTGCAGGTAACGGCCAGAGGGCGGCAGCATTTCTGCTTTCCCCACTCTGGTAACTAGGGAAACAGACCTTCCTGCCAGTGGTGTTCCTTGGTTATAAATTAAAGTGGAGTGTCCCCGCATAAACCCACAAAAGCTGATGTCTCCTTACTTATGTTTGTTTTTTAAATTGAATTTACATTTTTTATTGGCGTAATATTCCATTCTGTACATGGACCACTTCTTCTTTGTGCATTCCTCTGTTGATGGACATTTTCATTGCTTCAAAGTGTTGGCAGTGTTAAATATGGCTGGAGTGCAGGATTGCCAGCCTGTGTCTTTTTGATTCTCATCCTCTCAGGCGATAGGCCCAGCACGGGTATGCTTGATTGAATGGTAGCTCAATGTTTACCTTTCGAGGCAGCTACATTGTGTTTTCATTAGTGGCTCTTACCACGTCCCACTTAGAACCGAGGGTACGCATTTCTCCGCAACCCCTTCAGCATTTATTGTTTGCAGAACTTTTGCTGATGACTATTTTGACTGGTGTGAGCTGATAGGTTTTTGTAATTTGGATTTGCATGTCTTTAATAATACCTAATGGTCAGCTTTCTTCCACACCTTTTTTTTATTCTGTTAAACAAAAACAGGAAAAAATGTGAGTACAATAAACCTCTTGAAATTGTCTTCTTGGAAGGTTGCCCTCTTGATTTTTGCGGTCGATTTTCGATACCAGGATGTTTTTTGAGGGTAGGTGTCATTTACAGGGCTGCAATGAGTGTGAATATTTAGTGACCCTTAGCACTGGTTTTAAAGCTGCTGTTGTGGGAAACGGCCACAAGTCTGCAGCATTTCTCCATCCCCAAATCCGGTTACTAGGGCAGCAGATCCTTTCTGGAAGTCATGTTACCAGGTTGTAAATTAGAATGCAATGTGCCAGGAAGAAACCCCATAAGTTTATGTCACGTTACTTCTTGTTCGTTGTTTGAATTACTTAAATCAGGGTAATGATTAGAATAGTGTTTGTCCTAGGTGACACAGTCTGGTTCATTTGTACATTATATATATATATATATGTATATGTGTATATATATAGAGATATATAGATATAGATATATAGATATAGATGTGCAGATCCTCCTCCCATGTAACTTATTGAAGAGTGTCCCGTAGACCTCCGTTTCTATATGGCCGGTCTTTTTGACATACGTATTTAATACGCATTTGTACACGTATGGTAAACCTGGTCTTAATTTATCCATTCCCTCCACCTTTCCTTTTAGATAAGCATAATTTGTTTTCTAAGTCTGTGAGTGTCTTTCTCTGTGGAAATATGTTCATTTGGGTCAGTTGTCAGATAACGCCTATAAGTGATATCATAGGATATGTATTTTGCTTTCTGACTTACCTCACGTTCTGTGATGATCTCTAGGCTCATCTATGGTATCTCAAAGAGCAGTGTTTCATTGTTTTCCAAGGTTAATATTCCATTGTGTACATGGACCACTTCTTCTTTATCAATTCATCTGTTGATGGACATTTTGGTTGCTTCCGTATCTTGGCTACTGTGAAAGCGGCTGCAGTGCAGCTGTTGCAGCCTCTGTCTTCTCGATTCTGGTCTTCTCAGGTGAGAGGCCCAACATTGGGCCTGCTGGATGGAATGGTGGCTCGGTTTTACATTTCTTTTTTTGGTGTGTGTGGTACGATGGCCTCTCACTGTTGCGGCCTTTCCCGTTGTGGAGCACAGGCTCCGGACGTGCATGCTCAGCGGCTATGCCTCACGGGCCTAGCCACTCTGCGGCATGTGGGATCTTCCCGGACTGGGGCACGAACCCGTGTCCCCTGCATCGGAAAGTGGACTCTCAACCACTGCACCACCAGGGAAGCCCCAGTTTTTACTTTTAAATGAGGTCCTTTCTGTTCTCATTATTGGCTGTAACCACTTTACATCTCACCAGCAGCTAGAGAGTACACAGTTCTCTAAAACCCTTTCAGCATGTATTGTTTGTAGATGTTTTGCTGATGGTAGTTGACGTGTGTGAGTTGAAACCTTTTGGTAGATTAGATTTGCATGAGTCTAATAATTCCTGATGTTGAGCTTTTATACATTTTCCTTTCTTTAGAAGAAGAGTGTGCAAACTTATCTCTCCATACTATCTCCTTTAAACATTTGCATGTCTTGAATAATTTTGGTCATTCCCTAGCTCAGGACATTTTTTGAGGGCAGGTGTCCTTTACAGCCCTGAGTCTGTGAATGTTAAGTGACCATTAGCAGTGGGTTTAAAGCCGCTCTTGCCGCAAACGGCCACAAGGTGGCAGCATTTCTACATTTCCAACTCTGGGTTTTTGGGCAACAGAGGCTTCCTGGAAATCCTGTTAGTAGGCTGCAAATTGGGGCGGAATGTGCCAGGGCAAACCCCCAAGAGCTTGTATCTCCTTACTCCTTGTTTGTTTTTTAAATTTAATTTTTATTTAGTATCAGAGTAAATTTGATAAAAATGTTGTGTGTGTTCTAGGTGTACAGAATCTGGTTCATTTTATGTAAGTATCGATCCATTCATCTTTGGATCCTTTCCCGTGTAGGTTATTACAGAATGTTGAGTAGACCTCTCTTGGTATTCCGTAGGTATTTGGTGATTATATATTTCATGTGTATTAGTACATGTCTGTTAATCCCCATATCCTAATTCATACCTTCCTTACACCTTTCCATTTGGTTAAACATAATTTGGTTTTCTGAATCTATGAGTGTCCATCTCTTGGGAAGTATTTCATGGGTATCAATTTTTAGGTAACACCTATAATTGAGGTCATAGGATATCTGTCTTTTGGTTTCTTTCTTACTTCAAGTTGGGTGATTATCTCTAGATCCTTCTATGGTGGTGCCAATGGCACTGTTCCATGCTTTTCCATGGCTAGTATTCCATTGTGTACACGAACAACTTCTTCTTGATGAATTTTTCTGTTGATGGACATTTTGGTTTCTTCCAAGTCTTGGCTATGGTACATGTTGCTGCAGTGCAGGATTGCCAGCCTGTGTCTCTTTGATTCTGGTCTACCCAGGTGATAGGCCCATCAGTGATCCTACCAGATCACATGGTAGCTCAATTTTTACCTTTAAACACACCTCCATTCTGTTTTCAGTACTGTCTGTTACCAGGTGACATCCCACCAGCAGCTAGAGGGTACAGAGTTCTCTAAAGCCCCTTCACCATTTATAAGTTGTAGACTTTTTTGCTGGTGATCATTCTGACGGCTGTGAGGTGAACGTTTTTGTAGACTGGATTTGCATGGCTTTATTAATTCCTGATGTTGAGCATGTTTCCTTGCCCTTTTTTTTAACAAAAAAAAAGAGAGAAAAAGAAAGAATACAAAATGTGCGTAAAATAAGCCTCTTTAAATTGTCGTTTTGAAATATGCACGTCTTTTGAGATTTTTGCTCGATTTAGTGACCACGGATTTGTTTAGAGGGCAGGTGTCATTAACAAGCCTGGAATTATTTTGAATATCAAGTAACCATTATCACTGGGTTTAGAGCTGCTGCTGTGTGAAAGGGCCACAAAGAGGCACAGTTCTCCTTTAACCAATCTGGTTATTAGGGCAACAGAGCCTTAATGAAAGTCGTGTTCTAGGTTGTAAATTAGAATGGAATGTGCCAGGAAAAAGCCCCTTAACTTTATATCCCACTACTTCTTCGCTTTTTAAATTTAATTTTCATTTTTTATCACAGCAAGTGTGATTACAATGTTTTGCTTTTTCTAGGTGTGCAAGATGTGGTGGTTTTACACATATATCTATTGTTCTTTGGATCCTTTTCCCATGTAGGTTACGACACAATGTTGAGTAGTCTTCTCTTGGTATTCCGTAGGTCTTTGGTGATTATATACTTCACCTGTGTTTGTATGTCTCTGTTCACCCCGATATCTTAATGTATCCAATCCTCACACCTTTCCATTGGTGAATCATAAGTTTGTTTAATAAATCTGTGATTGCCTTTCTCTGTGGAAATATCTTCACTGGTGTCAAGTTTTAGGTGACACCTATAAGTGATATCATAGTATATGTGTCTTTCACTTTCTGACTTACGACAAGTTGTGTGATTACTTCTAGACTCATCTACGGTGTTGCAAATGGCATTGTGTCATTTTTTTCCTTGGCTAATATTCGGTCTGTGCATGTACCAGTTCTTCTTTGTCCACTCATCTGTTGATGGAATTTTTGGTTGCTTCCACGTCTTGACTATTGTAATACTGCTGCAGTGCACATTTGCCTGCCTGTGTCTCTCCAATTCTGTCATCTTCGGTCTTAGACCAAGTAGTGGGCCCGCTGGATCATATGGTAGCCAATTGTTTACCTTGTGAAGGCACCTCCATTCTGTTCCATTAATGGCTCTTACCAGGTTATGTCCCATTTAAAGTTCAGGGTATGCACTTCTCCATAACCCCTTCAGCATTTATTGCTTGTAGTTTTTCTACTAATTTTTATTCTGACTGCTGTGAGCTGATACCTCTTTGTGGTTGGATTTGCATGTGTCTCATAATGCCTTGAAATTTAGCATTCAGGCATGTCCTTTTTTTTCTTCAAACTGTGAGTACAGCTTACCTCCTCAAATGGTTTTCTTGAAATATGTGCCACATTTTGAAATATTTTGGCCATTACCTCCCTGAAGACATTTTGAGGGCAGCTTTCATTTACAGCCCTCCAGTACTTGTGCATATGAAGTGACTATTAGTACAGGTTTTAAAGCTGCTGTTGCAGGTAACGGCCAGAGGGCGGCAGCATTTCTGCTTTCCCCACTCTGGTAACTAGGGAAACAGACCTTCCTGCCAGTGGTGTTCCTTGGTTATAAATTAAAGTGGAGTGTCCCCGCATAAACCCACAAAAGCTGATGTCTCCTTACTTATGTTTGTTTTTTAAATTGAATTTACATTTTTTATTGGCGTAATATTCCATTCTGTACATGGACCACTTCTTCTTTGTGCATTCCTCTGTTGATGGACATTTTCATTGCTTCAAAGTGTTGGCAGTGTTAAATATGGCTGGAGTGCAGGATTGCCAGCCTGTGTCTTTTTGATTCTCATCCTCTCAGGCGATAGGCCCAGCACGGGTATGCTTGATTGAATGGTAGCTCAATGTTTACCTTTCGAGGCAGCTACATTGTGTTTTCATTAGTGGCTCTTACCACGTCCCACTTAGAACCGAGGGTACGCATTTCTCCGCAACCCCTTCAGCATTTATTGTTTGCAGAACTTTTGCTGATGACTATTTTGACTGGTGTGAGCTGATAGGTTTTTGTAATTTGGATTTGCATGTCTTTAATAATACCTAATGGTCAGCTTTCTTCCACACCTTTTTTTTATTCTGTTAAACAAAAACAGGAAAAAATGTGAGTACAATAAACCTCTTGAAATTGTCTTCTTGGAAGGTTGCCCTCTTGATTTTTGCGGTCGATTTTCGATACCAGGATGTTTTTTGAGGGTAGGTGTCATTTACAGGGCTGCAATGAGTGTGAATATTTAGTGACCCTTAGCACTGGTTTTAAAGCTGCTGTTGTGGGAAACGGCCACAAGTCTGCAGCATTTCTCCATCCCCAAATCCGGTTACTAGGGCAGCAGATCCTTTCTGGAAGTCATGTTACCAGGTTGTAAATTAGAATGCAATGTGCCAGGAAGAAACCCCATAAGTTTATGTCACGTTACTTCTTGTTCGTTGTTTGAATTACTTAAATCAGGGTAATGATTAGAATAGTGTTTGTCCTAGGTGACACAGTCTGGTTCATTTGTACATTATATATATATATATATGTATATGTGTATATATATAGAGATATATAGATATAGATATATAGATATAGATGTGCAGATCCTCCTCCCATGTAACTTATTGAAGAGTGTCCCGTAGACCTCCGTTTCTATATGGCCGGTCTTTTTGACATACGTATTTAATACGCATTTGTACACGTATGGTAAACCTGGTCTTAATTTATCCATTCCCTCCACCTTTCCTTTTAGATAAGCATAATTTGTTTTCTAAGTCTGTGAGTGTCTTTCTCTGTGGAAATATGTTCATTTGGGTCAGTTGTCAGATAACGCCTATAAGTGATATCATAGGATATGTATTTTGCTTTCTGACTTACCTCACATTCTGTGATGATCTCTAGGCTCATCTATGGTATCTCAAAGAGCAGTGTTTCATTGTTTTCCAAGGTTAATATTCCATTGTGTACATGGACCACTTCTTCTTTATCAATTCATCTGTTGATGGACATTTTGGTTGCTTCCGTATCTTGGCTACTGTGAAAGCGGCTGCAGTGCAGCTGTTGCAGCCTCTGTCTTCTCGATTCTGGTCTTCTCAGGTGAGAGGCCCAACATTGGGCCTGCTGGATGGAATGGTGGCTCGGTTTTACATTTCTTTTTTTGGTGTGTGTGGTACGATGGCCTCTCACTGTTGCGGCCTTTCCCGTTGTGGAGCACAGGCTCCGGACGTGCATGCTCAGCGGCTATGCCTCACGGGCCTAGCCACTCTGCGGCATGTGGGATCTTCCCGGACTGGGGCACGAACCCGTGTCCCCTGCATCGGAAAGTGGACTCTCAACCACTGCACCACCAGGGAAGCCCCAGTTTTTACTTTTAAATGAGGTCCTTTCTGTTCTCATTATTGGCTGTAACCACTTTACATCTCACCAGCAGCTAGAGAGTACACAGTTCTCTAAAACCCTTTCAGCATGTATTGTTTGTAGATGTTTTGCTGATGGTAGTTGACGTGTGTGAGTTGAAACCTTTTGGTAGATTAGATTTGCATGAGTCTAATAATTCCTGATGTTGAGCTTTTATACATTTTCCTTTCTTTAGAAGAAGAGTGTGCAAACTTATCTCTCCATACTATCTCCTTTAAACATTTGCATGTCTTGAATAATTTTGGTCATTCCCTAGCTCAGGACATTTTTTGAGGGCAGGTGTCCTTTACAGCCCTGAGTCTGTGAATGTTAAGTGACCATTAGCAGTGGGTTTAAAGCCGCTCTTGCCGCAAACGGCCACAAGGTGGCAGCATTTCTACATTTCCAACTCTGGGTTTTTGGGCAACAGAGGCTTCCTGGAAATCCTGTTAGTAGGCTGCAAATTGGGGCGGAATGTGCCAGGGCAAACCCCCAAGAGCTTGTATCTCCTTACTCCTTGTTTGTTTTTTAAATTTAATTTTTATTTAGTATCAGAGTAAATTTGATAAAAATGTTGTGTGTGTTCTAGGTGTACAGAATCTGGTTCATTTTATGTAAGTATCGATCCATTCATCTTTGGATCCTTTCCCGTGTAGGTTATTACAGAATGTTGAGTAGACCTCTCTTGGTATTCCGTAGGTATTTGGTGATTATATATTTCATGTGTATTAGTACATGTCTGTTAATCCCCATATCCTAATTCATACCTTCCTTACACCTTTCCATTTGGTTAAACATAATTTGGTTTTCTGAATCTATGAGTGTCCATCTCTTGGGAAGTATTTCATGGGTATCAATTTTTAGGTAACACCTATAATTGAGGTCATAGGATATCTGTCTTTTGGTTTCTTTCTTACTTCAAGTTGGGTGATTATCTCTAGATCCTTCTATGGTGGTGCCAATGGCACTGTTCCATGCTTTTCCATGGCTAGTATTCCATTGTGTACACGAACAACTTCTTCTTGATGAATTTTTCTGTTGATGGACATTTTGGTTTCTTCCAAGTCTTGGCTATGGTACATGTTGCTGCAGTGCAGGATTGCCAGCCTGTGTCTCTTTGATTCTGGTCTACCCAGGTGATAGGCCCATCAGTGATCCTACCAGATCACATGGTAGCTCAATTTTTACCTTTAAACACACCTCCATTCTGTTTTCAGTACTGTCTGTTACCAGGTGACATCCCACCAGCAGCTAGAGGGTACAGAGTTCTCTAAAGCCCCTTCACCATTTATAAGTTGTAGACTTTTTTGCTGGTGATCATTCTGACGGCTGTGAGGTGAACGTTTTTGTAGACTGGATTTGCATGGCTTTATTAATTCCTGATGTTGAGCATGTTTCCTTGCCCTTTTTTTTAACAAAAAAAAAGAGAGAAAAAGAAAGAATACAAAATGTGCGTAAAATAAGCCTCTTTAAATTGTCGTTTTGAAATATGCACGTCTTTTGAGATTTTTGCTCGATTTAGTGACCACGGATTTGTTTAGAGGGCAGGTGTCATTAACAAGCCTGGAATTATTTTGAATATCAAGTAACCATTATCACTGGGTTTAGAGCTGCTGCTGTGTGAAAGGGCCACAAAGAGGCACAGTTCTCCTTTAACCAATCTGGTTATTAGGGCAACAGAGCCTTAATGAAAGTCGTGTTCTAGGTTGTAAATTAGAATGGAATGTGCCAGGAAAAAGCCCCTTAACTTTATATCCCACTACTTCTTCGCTTTTTAAATTTAATTTTCATTTTTTATCACAGCAAGTGTGATTACAATGTTTTGCTTTTTCTAGGTGTGCAAGATGTGGTGGTTTTACACATATATCTATTGTTCTTTGGATCCTTTTCCCATGTAGGTTACGACACAATGTTGAGTAGTCTTCTCTTGGTATTCCGTAGGTCTTTGGTGATTATATACTTCACCTGTGTTTGTATGTCTCTGTTCACCCCGATATCTTAATGTATCCAATCCTCACACCTTTCCATTGGTGAATCATAAGTTTGTTTAATAAATCTGTGATTGCCTTTCTCTGTGGAAATATCTTCACTGGTGTCAAGTTTTAGGTGACACCTATAAGTGATATCATAGTATATGTGTCTTTCACTTTCTGACTTACGACAAGTTGTGTGATTACTTCTAGACTCATCTACGGTGTTGCAAATGGCATTGTGTCATTTTTTTCCTTGGCTAATATTCGGTCTGTGCATGTACCAGTTCTTCTTTGTCCACTCATCTGTTGATGGAATTTTTGGTTGCTTCCACGTCTTGACTATTGTAATACTGCTGCAGTGCACATTTGCCTGCCTGTGTCTCTCCAATTCTGTCATCTTCGGTCTTAGACCAAGTAGTGGGCCTGCTGGATCATATGGTAGCCAATTGTTTACCTTGTGAAGGCACCTCCATTCTGTTCCATTAATGGCTCTTACCAGGTTACGTCCCATTTAAAGTTCAGGGTATGCACTTCTCCATAACCCCTTCAGCATTTATTGCTTGTAGTTTTTCTACTAATTTTTATTCTGACTGCTGTGAGCTGATACCTCTTTGTGGTTGGATTTGCATGTGTCTCATAATGCCTTGAAATTTAGCATTCAGGCATGTCCTTTTTTTTCTTCAAACTGTGAGTACAGCTTACCTCCTCAAATGGTTTTCTTGAAATATGTGCCACATTTTGAAATATTTTGGCCATTACCTCCCTGAAGACATTTTGAGGGCAGCTTTCATTTACAGCCCTCCAGTACTTGTGCATATGAAGTGACTATTAGTACAGGTTTTAAAGCTGCTGTTACAGGTAACGGCCAGAGGGCGGCAGCATTTCTGCTTTCCCCACTCTGGTAACTAGGGAAACAGACCTTCCTGCCAGTGGTGTTCCTTGGTTATAAATTAAAGTGGAGTGTCCCCGCATAAACCCACAAAAGCTGATGTCTCCTTACTTATGTTTGCTTTTTAAATTGAATTTACATTTTTTATTGGCGTAATATTCCATTCTGTACATGGACCACTTCTTCTTTGTGCATTCCTCTGTTGATGGACATTTTCATTGCTTCAAAGTGTTGGCAGTGTTAAATGTGGCTGGAGTGCAGGATTGCCAGCCTGTGTCTTTTTGATTCTCATCCTCTCAGGCGATAGGCCCAGCACGGGTATGCTTGATTGAATGGTAGCTCAATGTTTACCTTTCGAGGCAGCTACATTGTGTTTTCATTAGTGGCTCTTACCACGTCCCACTTAGAACCGAGGGTACGCATTTCTCCGCAACCCCTTCAGCATTTATTGTTTGCAGAACTTTTGCTGATGACTATTTTGACTGGTGTGAGCTGATAGGTTTTTGTAATTTGGATTTGCATGTCTTTAATAATACCTAATGGTCAGCTTTCTTCCACACCTTTTTTTTATTCTGTTAAACAAAAACAGGAAAAAATGTGAGTACAATAAACCTCTTGAAATTGTCTTCTTGGAAGGTTGCCCTCTTGATTTTTGCGGTCGATTTTCCATACCAGGATGTTTTTTGAGGGTAGGTGTCATTTACAGGGCTGCAATGAGTGTGAATATTTAGTGACCCTTAGCACTGGTTTTAAAGCTGCTGTTGTGGGAAACGGCCACAAGTCTGCAGCATTTCTCCATCCCCAAATCTGGTTACTAGGGCAGCAGATCCTTTCTGGAAGTCATGTTACCAGGTTGTAAATTAGAATGCAATGTGCCAGGAAGAAACCCCATAAGTTTATGTCACGTTACTTCTTGTTCGTTGTTTGAATTACTTAAATCAGGGTAATGATTAGAATAGTGTTTGTCCTAGGTGACACAGTCTGGTTCATTTGTACATTATATATATATATATATGTATATGTGTATATATATAGAGATATATAGATATAGATATATAGATATAGATGTGCAGATCCTCCTCCCATGTAAATTATTGAAGAGTGTCCCGTAGACCTCCGTTTCTATATGGCCGGTCTTTTTGACATACGTATTTAATACGCATTTGTACACGTATGGTAAACCTGGTCTTAATTTATCCATTCCCTCCACCTTTCCTTTTAGATAAGCATAATTTGTTTTCTAAGTCTGTGAGTGTCTTTCTCTGTGGAAATATGTTCATTTGGGTCAGTTGTCAGATAACGCCTATAAGTGATATCATAGGATATGTATTTTGCTTTCTGACTTACCTCACGTTCTGTGATGATCTCTAGGCTCATCTATGGTATCTCAAAGAGCAGTGTTTCATTGTTTTCCAAGGTTAATATTCCATTGTGTACATGGACCACTTCTTCTTTATCAATTCATCTGTTGATGGACATTTTGGTTGCTTCCGTATCTTGGCTACTGTGAAAGCGGCTGCAGTGCAGCTGTTGCAGCCTCTGTCTTCTCGATTCTGGTCTTCTCAGGTGAGAGGCCCAACATTGGGCCTGCTGGATGGAATGGTGGCTCGGTTTTACATTTCTTTTTTTGGTGTGTGTGGTACGATGGCCTCTCACTGTTGCGGCCTTTCCCGTTGTGGAGCACAGGCTCCGGACGTGCATGCTCAGCGGCTATGCCTCACGGGCCTAGCCACTCTGCGGCATGTGGGATCTTCCCGGACTGGGGCACGAACCCATGTCCCCTGCATCGGAAGGTGGACTCTCAACCACTGCACCACCAGGGAAGCCCCAGTTTTTACTTTTAAATGAGGTCCTTTCTGTTCTCATTATTGGCTGTAACCACTTTACATCTCACCAGCAGCTAGAGAGTACACAGTTCTCTAAAACCCTTTCAGCATGTATTGTTTGTAGATGTTTTGCTGATGGTAGTTGACGTGTGTGAGTTGAAACCTTTTGGTAGATTAGATTTGCATGAGTCTAATAATTCCTGATGTTGAGCTTTTATACATTTTCCTTTCTTTAGAAGAAGAGTGTGCAAACTTATCTCTCCATACTATCTCCTTTAAACATTTGCATGTCTTGAATAATTTTGGTCATTCCCTAGCTCAGGACATTTTTTGAGGGCAGGTGTCCTTTACAGCCCTGAGTCTGTGAATGTTAAGTGACCATTAGCAGTGGGTTTAAAGCCGCTCTTGCCGCAAACGGCCACAAGGTGGCAGCATTTCTACATTTCCAACTCTGGGTTTTTGGGCAACAGAGGCTTCCTGGAAATCCTGTTAGTAGGCTGCAAATTGGGGCGGAATGTGCCAGGGCAAACCCCCAAGAGCTTGTATCTCCTTACTCCTTGTTTGTTTTTTAAATTTAATTTTTATTTAGTATCAGAGTAAATTTGATAAAAATGTTGTGTGTGTTCTAGGTGTACAGAATCTGGTTCATTTTATGTAAGTATCGATCCATTCATCTTTGGATCCTTTCCCGTGTAGGTTATTACAGAATGTTGAGTAGACCTCTCTTGGTATTCCGTAGGTATTTGGTGATTATATATTTCATGTGTATTAGTACATGTCTGTTAATCCCCATATCCTAATTCATACCTTCCTTACACCTTTCCATTTGGTTAAACATAATTTGGTTTTCTGAATCTATGAGTGTCCATCTCTTGGGAAGTATTTCATGGGTATCAGTTTTTAGGTAACACCTATAATTGAGGTCATAGGATATCTGTCTTTTGGTTTCTTTCTTACTTCAAGTTGGGTGATTATCTCTAGATCCTTCTATGGTGGTGCCAATGGCACTGTTCCATGCTTTTCCATGGCTAGTATTCCATTGTGTACACGAACAACTTCTTCTTGATGAATTTTTCTGTTGATGGACATTTTGGTTTCTTCCAAGTCTTGGCTATGGTACATGTTGCTGCAGTGCAGGATTGCCAGCCTGTGTCTCTTTGATTCTGGTCTACCCAGGTGATAGGCCCATCAGTGATCCTACCAGATCACATAGTAGCTCAATTTTTACCTTTAAACACACCTCCATTCTGTTTTCAGTACTGTCTGTTACCAGGTGACATCCCACCAGCAGCTAGAGGGTACAGAGTTCTCTAAAGCCCCTTCACCATTTATAAGTTGTAGACTTTTTTGCTGGTGATCATTCTGACGGCTGTGAGGTGAACGTTTTTGTAGACTGGATTTGCATGGCTTTATTAATTCCTGATGTTGAGCATGTTTCCTTGCCCTTTTTTTTAACAAAAAAAAGAGAGAAAAAGAAAGAATACAAAATGTGCGTAAACTAGGCCTCTTTAAATTGTCGTTTTGAAATATGCACGTCTTTTGAGATTTTTGCTCGATTTAGTGACCACGGATTTGTTTAGAGGGCAGGTGTCATTAACAAGCCTGGAATTATTTTGAATATCAAGTAACCATTATCGCTGGGTTTAGAGCTGCTGCTGTGTGAAAGGGCCACAAAGAGGCACAGTTCTCCTTTAACCAATCTGGTTATTAGGGCAACAGAGCCTTAATGAAAGTCGTGTTCTAGGTTGTAAATTAGAATGGAATGTGCCAGGAAAAAGCCCCTTAACTTTATATCCCACTACTTCTTCGCTTTTTAAATTTAATTTTCATTTTTTATCACAGCAAGTGTGATTACAATGTTTTGCTTTTTCTAGGTGTGCAAGATGTGGTGGTTTTACACATATATCTATTGTTCTTTGGATCCTTTTCCCATGTAGGTTACGACACAATGTTGAGTAGTCTTCTCTTGGTATTCCGTAGGTCTTTGGTGATTATATACTTCACCTGTGTTTGTATATCTCTGTTCACCCCGATATCTTAATGTATCCAATCCTCACACTTTTCCATTGGTGAATCATAAGTTTGTTTAATAAATCTGTGATTGCCTTTCTCTGTGGAAATATCTTCACTGGTGTCAAGTTTTAGGTGACACCTATAAGTGATATCATAGTATATGTGTCTTTCACTTTCTGACTTACGACAAGTTGTGTGATTACTTCTAGACTCATCTACGGTGTTGCAAATGGCATTGTGTCATTTTTTTCCTTGGCTAATATTCGGTCTGTGCATGTACCAGTTCTTCTTTGTCCACTCATCTGTTGATGGAATTTTTGGTTGCTTCCACGTCTTGACTATTGTAATACTGCTGCAGTGCACATTTGCCTGCCTGTGTCTCTCCAATTCTGTCATCTTCGGTCTTAGACCAAGTAGTGGGCCCGCTGGATCATATGGTAGCCAATTGTTTACCTTGTGAAGGCACCTCCATTCTGTTCCATTAATGGCTCTTACCAGGTTACGTCCCATTTAAAGTTCAGGGTATGCACTTCTCCATAACCCCTTCAGCATTTATTGCTTGTAGTTTTTCTACTAATTTTTATTCTGACTGCTGTGAGCTGATACCTCTTTGTGGTTGGATTTGCATGTGTCTCATAATGCCTTGAAATTTAGCATTCAGGCATGTCCTTTTTTTTCTTCAAACTGTGAGTACAGCTTACCTCCTCAAATGGTTTTCTTGAAATATGTGCCACATTTTGAAATATTTTGGCCATTACCTCCCTGAAGACATTTTGAGGGCAGCTTTCATTTACAGCCCTCCAGTACTTGTGCATATGAAGTGACTATTAGTACAGGTTTTAAAGCTGCTGTTGCAGGTAACGGCCAGAGGGCGGCAGCATTTCTGCTTTCCCCACTCTGGTAACTAGGGAAACAGACCTTCCTGCCAGTGGTGTTCCTTGGTTATAAATTAAAGTGGAGTGTCCCCGCATAAACCCACAAAAGCTGATGTCTCCTTACTTATGTTTGCTTTTTAAATTGAATTTACATTTTTTATTGGCGTAATATTCCATTCTGTACATGGACCACTTCTTCTTTGTGCATTCCTCTGTTGATGGACATTTTCATTGCTTCAAAGTGTTGGCAGTGTTAAATGTGGCTGGAGTGCAGGATTGCCAGCCTGTGTCTTTTTGATTCTCATCCTCTCAGGCGATAGGCCCAGCACGGGTATGCTTGATTGAATGGTAGCTCAATGTTTACCTTTCGAGGCAGCTACATTGTGTTTTCATTAGTGGCTCTTACCACGTCCCACTTAGAACCGAGGGTACGCATTTCTCCGCAACCCCTTCAGCATTTATTGTTTGCAGAACTTTTGCTGATGACTATTTTGACTGGTGTGAGCTGATAGGTTTTTGTAATTTGGATTTGCATGTCTTTAATAATACCTAATGGTCAGCTTTCTTCCACACCTTTTTTTTATTCTGTTAAACAAAAACAGGAAAAAATGTGAGTACAATAAACCTCTTGAAATTGTCTTCTTGGAAGGTTGCCCTCTTGATTTTTGCGGTCGATTTTCCATACCAGGATGTTTTTTGAGGGTAGGTGTCATTTACAGGGCTGCAATGAGTGTGAATATTTAGTGACCCTTAGCACTGGTTTTAAAGCTGCTGTTGTGGGAAACGGCCACAAGTCTGCAGCATTTCTCCATCCCCAAATCTGGTTACTAGGGCAGCAGATCCTTTCTGGAAGTCATGTTACCAGGTTGTAAATTAGAATGCAATGTGCCAGGAAGAAACCCCATAAGTTTATGTCACGTTACTTCTTGTTCGTTGTTTGAATTACTTAAATCAGGGTAATGATTAGAATAGTGTTTGTCCTAGGTGACACAGTCTGGTTCATTTGTACATTATATATATATATATATGTATATGTGTATATATATAGAGATATATAGATATAGATATATAGATATAGATGTGCAGATCCTCCTCCCATGTAACTTATTGAAGAGTGTCCCGTAGACCTCCGTTTCTATATGGCCGGTCTTTTTGACATACGTATTTAATACGCATTTGTACACGTATGGTAAACCTGGTCTTAATTTATCCATTCCCTCCACCTTTCCTTTTAGATAAGCATAATTTGTTTTCTAAGTCTGTGAGTGTCTTTCTCTGTGGAAATATGTTCATTTGGGTCAGTTGTCAGATAACACCTATAAGTGATATCATAGGATATGTATTTTGCTTTCTGACTTACCTCACGTTCTGTGATGATCTCTAGGCTCATCTATGGTATCTCAAAGAGCAGTGTTTCATTGTTTTCCAAGGTTAATATTCCATTGTGTACATGGACCACTTCTTCTTTATCAATTCATCTGTTGATGGACATTTTGGTTGCTTCCGTATCTTGGCTACTGTGAAAGTGGCTGCAGTGCAGCTGTTGCAGCCTCTGTCTTCTCGATTCTGGTCTTCTCAGGTGAGAGGCCCAACATTGGGCCTGCTGGATGGAATGGTGGCTCGGTTTTACATTTCTTTTTTTGGTGTGTGTGGTACGATGGCCTCTCACTGTTGCGGCCTTTCCCGTTGTGGAGCACAGGCTCCGGACGTGCATGCTCAGCGGCTATGCCTCACGGGCCTAGCCACTCTGCGGCATGTGGGATCTTCCCGGACTGGGGCACGAACCCGTGTCCCCTGCATCGGAAAGTGGACTCTCAACCACTGCACCACCAGGGAAGCCCCAGTTTTTACTTTTAAATGAGGTCCTTTCTGTTCTCATTATTGGCTGTAACCACTTTACATCTCACCAGCAGCTAGAGAGTACACAGTTCTCTAAAACCCTTTCAGCATGTATTGTTTGTAGATGTTTTGCTGATGGTAGTTGACGTGTGTGAGTTGAAACCTTTTGGTAGATTAGATTTGCATGAGTCTAATAATTCCTGATGTTGAGCTTTTATACATTTTCCTTTCTTTAGAAGAAGAGTGTGCAAACTTATCTCTCCATACTATCTCCTTTAAACATTTGCATGTCTTGAATAATTTTGGTCATTCCCTAGCTCAGGACATTTTTTGAGGGCAGGTGTCCTTTACAGCCCTGAGTCTGTGAATGTTAAGTGACCATTAGCAGTGGGTTTAAAGCCGCTCTTGCCGCAAACGGCCACAAGGTGGCAGCATTTCTACATTTCCAACTCTGGGTTTTTGGGCAACAGAGGCTTCCTGGAAATCCTGTTAGTAGGCTGCAAATTGGGGCGGAATGTGCCAGGGCAAACCCCCAAGAGCTTGTATCTCCTTACTCCTTGTTTGTTTTTTAAATTTAATTTTTATTTAGTATCAGAGTAAATTTGATAAAAATGTTGTGTGTGTTCTAGGTGTACAGAATCTGGTTCATTTTATGTAAGTATCGATCCATTCATCTTTGGATCCTTTCCCGTGTAGGTTATTACAGAATGTTGAGTAGACCTCTCTTGGTATTCCGTAGGTATTTGGTGATTATATATTTCATGTGTATTAGTACATGTCTGTTAATCCCCATATCCTAATTCATACCTTCCTTACACCTTTCCATTTGGTTAAACATAATTTGGTTTTCTGAATCTATGAGTGTCCATCTCTTGGGAAGTATTTCATGGGTATCAATTTTTAGGTAACACCTATAATTGAGGTCATAGGATATCTGTCTTTTGGTTTCTTTCTTACTTCAAGTTGGGTGATTATCTCTAGATCCTTCTATGGTGGTGCCAATGGCACTGTTCCATGCTTTTCCATGGCTAGTATTCCATTGTGTACACGAACAACTTCTTCTTGATGAAT
The DNA here is from genome assembly GCF_951394435.1 of Stenella coeruleoalba. Lineage (NCBI taxonomy): Eukaryota > Metazoa > Chordata > Mammalia > Artiodactyla > Delphinidae > Stenella > Stenella coeruleoalba. The sequence goes on along the minus strand of NW_027646447.1, from coordinate 694,748 downwards.
TTTTCTGTTGATGGACATTTTGGTTTCTTCCAAGTCTTGGCTATGGTACATGTTGCTGCAGTGCAGGATTGCCAGCCTGTGTCTCTTTGATTCTGGTCTACCCAGGTGATAGGCCCATCAGTGATCCTACCAGATCACATGGTAGCTCAATTTTTACCTTTAAACACACCTCCATTCTGTTTTCAGTACTGTCTGTTACCAGGTGACATCCCACCAGCAGCTAGAGGGTACAGAGTTCTCTAAAGCCCCTTCACCATTTATAAGTTGTAGACTTTTTTGCTGGTGATCATTCTGACGGCTGTGAGGTGAACGTTTTTGTAGACTGGATTTGCATGGCTTTATTAATTCCTGATGTTGAGCATGTTTCCTTGCCCTTTTTTTTAACAAAAAAAAAGAGAGAAAAAGAAAGAATACAAAATGTGCGTAAAATAAGCCTCTTTAAATTGTCGTTTTGAAATATGCACGTCTTTTGAGATTTTTGCTCGATTTAGTGACCACGGATTTGTTTAGAGGGCAGGTGTCATTAACAAGCCTGGAATTATTTTGAATATCAAGTAACCATTATCACTGGGTTTAGAGCTGCTGCTGTGTGAAAGGGCCACAAAGAGGCACAGTTCTCCTTTAACCAATCTGGTTATTAGGGCAACAGAGCCTTAATGAAAGTCGTGTTCTAGGTTGTAAATTAGAATGGAATGTGCCAGGAAAAAGCCCCTTAACTTTATATCCCACTACTTCTTCGCTTTTTAAATTTAATTTTCATTTTTTATCACAGCAAGTGTGATTACAATGTTTTGCTTTTTCTAGGTGTGCAAGATGTGGTGGTTTTACACATATATCTATTGTTCTTTGGATCCTTTTCCCATGTAGGTTACGACACAATGTTGAGTAGTCTTCTCTTGGTATTCCGTAGGTCTTTGGTGATTATATACTTCACCTGTGTTTGTATATCTCTGTTCACCCCGATATCTTAATGTATCCAATCCTCACACCTTTCCATTGGTGAATCATAAGTTTGTTTAATAAATCTGTGATTGCCTTTCTCTGTGGAAATATCTTCACTGGTGTCAAGTTTTAGGTGACACCTATAAGTGATATCATAGTATATGTGTCTTTCACTTTCTGACTTACGACAAGTTGTGTGATTACTTCTAGACTCATCTACGGTGTTGCAAATGGCATTGTGTCATTTTTTTCCTTGGCTAATATTCGGTCTGTGCATGTACCAGTTCTTCTTTGTCCACTCATCTGTTGATGGAATTTTTGGTTGCTTCCACGTCTTGACTATTGTAATACTGCTGCAGTGCACATTTGCCTGCCTGTGTCTCTCCAATTCTGTCATCTTCGGTCTTAGACCAAGTAGTGGGCCCGCTGGATCATATGGTAGCCAATTGTTTACCTTGTGAAGGCACCTCCATTCTGTTCCATTAATGGCTCTTACCAGGTTACGTCCCATTTAAAGTTCAGGGTATGCACTTCTCCATAACCCCTTCAGCATTTATTGCTTGTAGTTTTTCTACTAATTTTTATTCTGACTGCTGTGAGCTGATACCTCTTTGTGGTTGGATTTGCATGTGTCTCATAATGCCTTGAAATTTAGCATTCAGGCATGTCCTTTTTTTTCTTCAAACTGTGAGTACAGCTTACCTCCTCAAATGGTTTTCTTGAAATATGTGCCACATTTTGAAATATTTTGGCCATTACCTCCCTGAAGACATTTTGAGGGCAGCTTTCATTTACAGCCCTCCAGTACTTGTGCATATGAAGTGACTATTAGTACAGGTTTTAAAGCTGCTGTTGCAGGTAACGGCCAGAGGGCGGCAGCATTTCTGCTTTCCCCACTCTGGTAACTAGGGAAACAGACCTTCCTGCCAGTGGTGTTCCTTGGTTATAAATTAAAGTGGAGTGTCCCCGCATAAACCCACAAAAGCTGATGTCTCCTTACTTATGTTTGCTTTTTAAATTGAATTTACATTTTTTATTGGCGTAATATTCCATTCTGTACATGGACCACTTCTTCTTTGTGCATTCCTCTGTTGATGGACATTTTCATTGCTTCAAAGTGTTGGCAGTGTTAAATGTGGCTGGAGTGCAGGATTGCCAGCCTGTGTCTTTTTGATTCTCATCCTCTCAGGCGATAGGCCCAGCACGGGTATGCTTGATTGAATGGTAGCTCAATGTTTACCTTTCGAGGCAGCTACATTGTGTTTTCATTAGTGGCTCTTACCACGTCCCACTTAGAACCGAGGGTACGCATTTCTCCGCAACCCCTTCAGCATTTATTGTTTGCAGAACTTTTGCTGATGACTATTTTGACTGGTGTGAGCTGATAGGTTTTTGTAATTTGGATTTGCATGTCTTTAATAATACCTAATGGTCAGCTTTCTTCCACACCTTTTTTTTATTCTGTTAAACAAAAACAGGAAAAAATGTGAGTACAATAAACCTCTTGAAATTGTCTTCTTGGAAGGTTGCCCTCTTGATTTTTGCGGTCGATTTTCGATACCAGGATGTTTTTTGAGGGTAGGTGTCATTTACAGGGCTGCAATGAGTGTGAATATTTAGTGACCCTTAGCACTGGTTTTAAAGCTGCTGTTGTGGGAAACGGCCACAAGTCTGCAGCATTTCTCCATCCCCAAATCTGGTTACTAGGGCAGCAGATCCTTTCTGGAAGTCATGTTACCAGGTTGTAAATTAGAATGCAATGTGCCAGGAAGAAACCCCATAAGTTTATGTCACGTTACTTCTTGTTCGTTGTTTGAATTACTTAAATCAGGGTAATGATTAGAATAGTGTTTGTCCTAGGTGACACAGTCTGGTTCATTTGTACATTATATATATATATATATGTATATGTGTATATATATAGAGATATATAGATATAGATATATAGATATAGATGTGCAGATCCTCCTCCCATGTAACTTATTGAAGAGTGTCCTGTAGACCTCCGTTTCTATATGGCCGGTCTTTTTGACATACGTATTTAATACGCATTTGTACACGTATGGTAAACCTGGTCTTAATTTATCCATTCCCTCCACCTTTCCTTTTAGATAAGCATAATTTGTTTTCTAAGTCTGTGAGTGTCTTTCTCTGTGGAAATATGTTCATTTGGGTCAGTTGTCAGATAACGCCTATAAGTGATATCATAGGATATGTATTTTGCTTTCTGACTTACCTCACGTTCTGTGATGATCTCTAGGCTCATCTATGGTATCTCAAAGAGCAGTGTTTCATTGTTTTCCAAGGTTAATATTCCATTGTGTACATGGACCACTTCTTCTTTATCAATTCATCTGTTGATGGACATTTTGGTTGCTTCCGTATCTTGGCTACTGTGAAAGCGGCTGCAGTGCAGCTGTTGCAGCCTCTGTCTTCTCGATTCTGGTCTTCTCAGGTGAGAGGCCCAACATTGGGCCTGCTGGATGGAATGGTGGCTCGGTTTTACATTTCTTTTTTTGGTGTGTGTGGTACGATGGCCTCTCACTGTTGCGGCCTTTCCCGTTGTGGAGCACAGGCTCCGGACGTGCATGCTCAGCGGCTATGCCTCACGGGCCTAGCCACTCTGCGGCATGTGGGATCTTCCCGGACTGGGGCACGAACCCGTGTCCCCTGCATCGGAAAGTGGACTCTCAACCACTGCACCACCAGGGAAGCCCCAGTTTTTACTTTTAAATGAGGTCCTTTCTGTTCTCATTATTGGCTGTAACCACTTTACATCTCACCAGCAGCTAGAGAGTACACAGTTCTCTAAAACCCTTTCAGCATGTATTGTTTGTAGATGTTTTGCTGATGGTAGTTGACGTGTGTGAGTTGAAACCTTTTGGTAGATTAGATTTGCATGAGTCTAATAATTCCTGATGTTGAGCTTTTATACATTTTCCTTTCTTTAGAAGAAGAGTGTGCAAACTTATCTCTCCATACTATCTCCTTTAAACATTTGCATGTCTTGAATAATTTTGGTCATTCCCTAGCTCAGGACATTTTTTGAGGGCAGGTGTCCTTTACAGCCCTGAGTCTGTGAATGTTAAGTGACCATTAGCAGTGGGTTTAAAGCCGCTCTTGCCGCAAACGGCCACAAGGTGGCAGCATTTCTACATTTCCAACTCTGGGTTTTTGGGCAACAGAGGCTTCCTGGAAATCCTGTTAGTAGGCTGCAAATTGGGGCGGAATGTGCCAGGGCAAACCCCCAAGAGCTTGTATCTCCTTACTCCTTGTTTGTTTTTTAAATTTAATTTTTATTTAGTATCAGAGTAAATTTGATAAAAATGTTGTGTGTGTTCTAGGTGTACAGAATCTGGTTCATTTTATGTAAGTATCGATCCATTCATCTTTGGATCCTTTCCCGTGTAGGTTATTACAGAATGTTGAGTAGACCTCTCTTGGTATTCCGTAGGTATTTGGTGATTATATATTTCATGTGTATTAGTACATGTCTGTTAATCCCCATATCCTAATTCATACCTTCCTTACACCTTTCCATTTGGTTAAACATAATTTGGTTTTCTGAATCTATGAGTGTCCATCTCTTGGGAAGTATTTCATGGGTATCAATTTTTAGGTAACACCTATAATTGAGGTCATAGGATATCTGTCTTTTGGTTTCTTTCTTACTTCAAGTTGGGTGATTATCTCTAGATCCTTCTATGGTGGTGCCAATGGCACTGTTCCATGCTTTTCCATGGCTAGTATTCCATTGTGTACACGAACAACTTCTTCTTGATGAATTTTTCTGTTGATGGACATTTTGGTTTCTTCCAAGTCTTGGCTATGGTACATGTTGCTGCAGTGCAGGATTGCCAGCCTGTGTCTCTTTGATTCTGGTCTACCCAGGTGATAGGCCCATCAGTGATCCTACCAGATCACATGGTAGCTCAATTTTTACCTTTAAACACACCTCCATTCTGTTTTCAGTACTGTCTGTTACCAGGTGACATCCCACCAGCAGCTAGAGGGTACAGAGTTCTCTAAAGCCCCTTCACCATTTATAAGTTGTAGACTTTTTTGCTGGTGATCATTCTGACGGCTGTGAGGTGAACGTTTTTGTAGACTGGATTTGCATGGCTTTATTAATTCCTGATGTTGAGCATGTTTCCTTGCCCTTTTTTTTAACAAAAAAAAAGAGAGAAAAAGAAAGAATACAAAATGTGCGTAAAATAAGCCTCTTTAAATTGTCGTTTTGAAATATGCACGTCTTTTGAGATTTTTGCTCGATTTAGTGACCACGGATTTGTTTAGAGGGCAGGTGTCATTAACAAGCCTGGAATTATTTTGAATATCAAGTAACCATTATCACTGGGTTTAGAGCTGCTGCTGTGTGAAAGGGCCACAAAGAGGCACAGTTCTCCTTTAACCAATCTGGTTATTAGGGCAACAGAGCCTTAATGAAAGTCGTGTTCTAGGTTGTAAATTAGAATGGAATGTGCCAGGAAAAAGCCCCTTAACTTTATATCCCACTACTTCTTCGCTTTTTAAATTTAATTTTCATTTTTTATCACAGCAAGTGTGATTACAATGTTTTGCTTTTTCTAGGTGTGCAAGATGTGGTGGTTTTACACATATATCTATTGTTCTTTGGATCCTTTTCCCATGTAGGTTACGACACAATGTTGAGTAGTCTTCTCTTGGTATTCCGTAGGTCTTTGGTGATTATATACTTCACCTGTGTTTGTATATCTCTGTTCACCCCGATATCTTAATGTATCCAATCCTCACACCTTTCCATTGGTGAATCATAAGTTTGTTTAATAAATCTGTGATTGCCTTTCTCTGTGGAAATATCTTCACTGGTGTCAAGTTTTAGGTGACACCTATAAGTGATATCATAGTATATGTGTCTTTCACTTTCTGACTTACGACAAGTTGTGTGATTACTTCTAGACTCATCTACGGTGTTGCAAATGGCATTGTGTCATTTTTTTCCTTGGCTAATATTCGGTCTGTGCATGTACCAGTTCTTCTTTGTCCACTCATCTGTTGATGGAATTTTTGGTTGCTTCCACGTCTTGACTATTGTAATACTGCTGCAGTGCACATTTGCCTGCCTGTGTCTCTCCAATTCTGTCATCTTCGGTCTTAGACCAAGTAGTGGGCCCGCTGGATCATATGGTAGCCAATTGTTTACCTTGTGAAGGCACCTCCATTCTGTTCCATTAATGGCTCTTACCAGGTTACGTCCCATTTAAAGTTCAGGGTATGCACTTCTCCATAACCCCTTCAGCATTTATTGCTTGTAGTTTTTCTACTAATTTTTATTCTGACTGCTGTGAGCTGATACCTCTTTGTGGTTGGATTTGCATGTGTCTCATAATGCCTTGAAATTTAGCATTCAGGCATGTCCTTTTTTTTCTTCAAACTGTGAGTACAGCTTACCTCCTCAAATGGTTTTCTTGAAATATGTGCCACATTTTGAAATATTTTGGCCATTACCTCCCTGAAGACATTTTGAGGGCAGCTTTCATTTACAGCCCTCCAGTACTTGTGCATATGAAGTGACTATTAGTACAGGTTTTAAAGCTGCTGTTGCAGGTAACGGCCAGAGGGCGGCAGCATTTCTGCTTTCCCCACTCTGGTAACTAGGGAAACAGACCTTCCTGCCAGTGGTGTTCCTTGGTTATAAATTAAAGTGGAGTGTCCCCGCATAAACCCACAAAAGCTGATGTCTCCTTACTTATGTTTGCTTTTTAAATTGAATTTACATTTTTTATTGGCGTAATATTCCATTCTGTACATGGACCACTTCTTCTTTGTGCATTCCTCTGTTGATGGACATTTTCATTGCTTCAAAGTGTTGGCAGTGTTAAATGTGGCTGGAGTGCAGGATTGCCAGCCTGTGTCTTTTTGATTCTCATCCTCTCAGGCGATAGGCCCAGCACGGGTATGCTTGATTGAATGGTAGCTCAATGTTTACCTTTCGAGGCAGCTACATTGTGTTTTCATTAGTGGCTCTTACCACGTCCCACTTAGAACCGAGGGTACGCATTTCTCCGCAACCCCTTCAGCATTTATTGTTTGCAGAACTTTTGCTGATGACTATTTTGACTGGTGTGAGCTGATAGGTTTTTGTAATTTGGATTTGCATGTCTTTAATAATACCTAATGGTCAGCTTTCTTCCACACCTTTTTTTTATTCTGTTAAACAAAAACAGGAAAAAATGTGAGTACAATAAACCTCTTGAAATTGTCTTCTTGGAAGGTTGCCCTCTTGATTTTTGCGGTCGATTTTCGATACCAGGATGTTTTTTGAGGGTAGGTGTCATTTACAGGGCTGCAATGAGTGTGAATATTTAGTGACCCTTAGCACTGGTTTTAAAGCTGCTGTTGTGGGAAACGGCCACAAGTCTGCAGCATTTCTCCATCCCCAAATCTGGTTACTAGGGCAGCAGATCCTTTCTGGAAGTCATGTTACCAGGTTGTAAATTAGAATGCAATGTGCCAGGAAGAAACCCCATAAGTTTATGTCACGTTACTTCTTGTTCGTTGTTTGAATTACTTAAATCAGGGTAATGATTAGAATAGTGTTTGTCCTAGGTGACACAGTCTGGTTCATTTGTACATTATATATATATATATATATGTATATGTGTATATATATAGAGATATATAGATATAGATATATAGATATAGATGTGCAGATCCTCCTCCCATGTAAATTATTGAAGAGTGTCCCGTAGACCTCCGTTTCTATATGGCCGGTCTTTTTGACATACGTATTTAATACGCATTTGTACACGTATGGTAAACCTGGTCTTAATTTATCCATTCCCTCCACCTTTCCTTTTAGATAAGCATAATTTGTTTTCTAAGTCTGTGAGTGTCTTTCTCTGTGGAAATATGTTCATTTGGGTCAGTTGTCAGATAACGCCTATAAGTGATATCATAGGATATGTATTTTGCTTTCTGACTTACCTCACGTTCTGTGATGATCTCTAGGCTCATCTATGGTATCTCAAAGAGCAGTGTTTCATTGTTTTCCAAGGTTAATATTCCATTGTGTACATGGACCACTTCTTCTTTATCAATTCATCTGTTGATGGACATTTTGGTTGCTTCCGTATCTTGGCTACTGTGAAAGCGGCTGCAGTGCAGCTGTTGCAGCCTCTGTCTTCTCGATTCTGGTCTTCTCAGGTGAGAGGCCCAACATTGGGCCTGCTGGATGGAATGGTGGCTCGGTTTTACATTTCTTTTTTTGGTGTGTGTGGTACGATGGCCTCTCACTGTTGCGGCCTTTCCCGTTGTGGAGCACAGGCTCCGGACGTGCATGCTCAGCGGCTATGCCTCACGGGCCTAGCCACTCTGCGGCATGTGGGATCTTCCCGGACTGGGGCACGAACCCGTGTCCCCTGCATCGGAAGGTGGACTCTCAACCACTGCACCACCAGGGAAGCCCCAGTTTTTACTTTTAAATGAGGTCCTTTCTGTTCTCATTATTGGCTGTAACCACTTTACATCTCACCAGCAGCTAGAGAGTACACAGTTCTCTAAAACCCTTTCAGCATGTATTGTTTGTAGATGTTTTGCTGATGGTAGTTGACGTGTGTGAGTTGAAACCTTTTGGTAGATTAGATTTGCATGAGTCTAATAATTCCTGATGTTGAGCTTTTATACATTTTCCTTTCTTTAGAAGAAGAGTGTGCAAACTTATCTCTCCATACTATCTCCTTTAAACATTTGCATGTCTTGAATAATTTTGGTCATTCCCTAGCTCAGGACATTTTTTGAGGGCAGGTGTCCTTTACAGCCCTGAGTCTGTGAATGTTAAGTGACCATTAGCAGTGGGTTTAAAGCCGCTCTTGCCGCAAACGGCCACAAGGTGGCAGCATTTCTACATTTCCAACTCTGGGTTTTTGGGCAACAGAGGCTTCCTGGAAATCCTGTTAGTAGGCTGCAAATTGGGGCGGAATGTGCCAGGGCAAACCCCCAAGAGCTTGTATCTCCTTACTCCTTGTTTGTTTTTTAAATTTAATTTTTATTTAGTATCAGAGTAAATTTGATAAAAATGTTGTGTGTGTTCTAGGTGTACAGAATCTGGTTCATTTTATGTAAGTATCGATCCATTCATCTTTGGATCCTTTCCCGTGTAGGTTATTACAGAATGTTGAGTAGACCTCTCTTGGTATTCCGTAGGTATTTGGTGATTATATATTTCATGTGTATTAGTACATGTCTGTTAATCCCCATATCCTAATTCATACCTTCCTTACACCTTTCCATTTGGTTAAACATAATTTGGTTTTCTGAATCTATGAGTGTCCATCTCTTGGGAAGTATTTCATGGGTATCAATTTTTAGGTAACACCTATAATTGAGGTCATAGGATATCTGTCTTTTGGTTTCTTTCTTACTTCAAGTTGGGTGATTATCTCTAGATCCTTCTATGGTGGTGCCAATGGCACTGTTCCATGCTTTTCCATGGCTAGTATTCCATTGTGTACACGAACAACTTCTTCTTGATGAATTTTTCTGTTGATGGACATTTTGGTTTCTTCCAAGTCTTGGCTATGGTACATGTTGCTGCAGTGCAGGATTGCCAGCCTGTGTCTCTTTGATTCTGGTCTACCCAGGTGATAGACCCATCAGTGATCCTACCAGATCACATGGTAGCTCAATTTTTACCTTTAAACACACCTCCATTCTGTTTTCAGTACTGTCTGTTACCAGGTGACATCCCACCAGCAGCTAGAGGGTACAGAGTTCTCTAAAGCCCCTTCACCATTTATAAGTTGTAGACTTTTTTGCTGGTGATCATTCTGACGGCTGTGAGGTGAACGTTTTTGTAGACTGGATTTGCATGGCTTTATTAATTCCTGATGTTGAGCATGTTTCCTTGCCCTTTTTTTTAACAAAAAAAAGAGAGAAAAAGAAAGAATACAAAATGTGCGTAAAATAAGCCTCTTTAAATTGTCGTTTTGAAATATGCACGTCTTTTGAGATTTTTGCTCGATTTAGTGACCACGGATTTGTTTAGAGGGCAGGTGTCATTAACAAGCCTGGAATTATTTTGAATATCAAGTAACCATTATCGCTGGGTTTAGAGCTGCTGCTGTGTGAAAGGGCCACAAAGAGGCACAGTTCTCCTTTAACCAATCTGGTTATTAGGGCAACAGAGCCTTAATGAAAGTCGTGTTCTAGGTTGTAAATTAGAATGGAATGTGCCAGGAAAAAGCCCCTTAACTTTATATCCCACTACTTCTTCGCTTTTTAAATTTAATTTTCATTTTTTATCACAGCAAGTGTGATTACAATGTTTTGCTTTTTCTAGGTGTGCAAGATGTGGTGGTTTTACACATATATCTATTGTTCTTTGGATCCTTTTCCCATGTAGGTTACGACACAATGTTGAGTAGTCTTCTCTTGGTATTCCGTAGGTCTTTGGTGATTATATACTTCACCTGTGTTTGTATATCTCTGTTCACCCCGATATCTTAATGTATCCAATCCTCACACCTTTCCATTGGTGAATCATAAGTTTGTTTAATAAATCTGTGATTGCCTTTCTCTGTGGAAATATCTTCACTGGTGTCAAGTTTTAGGTGACACCTATAAGTGATATCATAGTATATGTGTCTTTCACTTTCTGACTTACGACAAGTTGTGTGATTACTTCTAGACTCATCTACGGTGTTGCAAATGGCATTGTGTCATTTTTTTCCTTGGCTAATATTCGGTCTGTGCATGTACCAGTTCTTCTTTGTCCACTCATCTGTTGATGGAATTTTTGGTTGCTTCCACGTCTTGACTATTGTAATACTGCTGCAGTGCACATTTGCCTGCCTGTGTCTCTCCAATTCTGTCATCTTCGGTCTTAGACCAAGTAGTGGGCCCGCTGGATCATATGGTAGCCAATTGTTTACCTTGTGAAGGCACCTCCATTCTGTTCCATTAATGGCTCTTACCAGGTTACGTCCCATTTAAAGTTGAGGGTATGCACTTCTCCATAACCCCTTCAGCATTTATTGCTTGTAGTTTTTCTACTAATTTTTATTCTGACTGCTGTGAGCTGATACCTCTTTGTGGTTGGATTTGCATGTGTCTCATAATGCCTTGAAATTTAGCATTCAGGCATGTCCTTTTTTTTCTTCAAACTGTGAGTACAGCTTACCTCCTCAAATGGTTTTCTTGAAATATGTGCCACATTTTGAAATATTTTGGCCATTACCTCCCTGAAGACATTTTGAGGGCAGCTTTCATTTACAGCCCTCCAGTACTTGTGCATATGAAGTGACTATTAGTACAGGTTTTAAAGCTGCTGTTGCAGGTAACGGCCAGAGGGCGGCAGCATTTCTGCTTTCCCCACTCTGGTAACTAGGGAAACAGACCTTCCTGCCAGTGGTGTTCCTTGGTTATAAATTAAAGTGGAGTGTCCCCGCATAAACCCACAAAAGCTGATGTCTCCTTACTTATGTTTGTTTTTTAAATTGAATTTACATTTTTTATTGGCGTAATATTCCATTCTGTACATGGACCACTTCTTCTTTGTGCATTCCTCTGTTGATGGACATTTTCATTGCTTCAAAGTGTTGGCAGTGTTAAATATGGCTGGAGTGCAGGATTGCCAGCCTGTGTCTTTTTGATTCTCATCCTCTCAGGCGATAGGCCCAGCACGGGTATGCTTGATTGAATGGTAGCTCAATGTTTACCTTTCGAGGCAGCTACATTGTGTTTTCATTAGTGGCTCTTACCACGTCCCACTTAGAACCGAGGGTACGCATTTCTCCGCAACCCCTTCAGCATTTATTGTTTGCAGAACTTTTGCTGATGACTATTTTGACTGGTGTGAGCTGATAGGTTTTTGTAATTTGGATTTGCATGTCTTTAATAATACCTAATGGTCAGCTTTCTTCCACACCTTTTTTTTATTCTGTTAAACAAAAACAGGAAAAAATGTGAGTACAATAAACCTCTTGAAATTGTCTTCTTGGAAGGTTGCCCTCTTGATTTTTGCGGTCGATTTTCCATACCAGGATGTTTTTTGAGGGTAGGTGTCATTTACAGGGCTGCAATGAGTGTGAATATTTAGTGACCCTTAGCACTGGTTTTAAAGCTGCTGTTGTGGGAAACGGCCACAAGTCTGCAGCATTTCTCCATCCCCAAATCCGGTTACTAGGGCAGCAGATCCTTTCTGGAAGTCATGTTACCAGGTTGTAAATTAGAATGCAATGTGCCAGGAAGAAACCCCATAAGTTTATGTCACGTTACTTCTTGTTCGTTGTTTGAATTACTTAAATCAGGGTAATGATTAGAATAGTGTTTGTCCTAGGTGACACAGTCTGGTTCATTTGTACATTATATTTATATATATGAATATGTGTATAGATATATAGATATAGATATATAGATATAGATGTGCAGATCCTCCTCCCATGTAAATTATTGAAGAGTGTCCCGGAGACCTCCGTTTCTATATGGCCGGTCTTTTTGACATATGTATTTAATACGCATTTGTACACGTATGGTAAACCTGGTCTTAATTTATCCATTCCCTCCACCTTTCCTTTTAGATAAGCATAATTTGTTTTCTAAGTCTGTGAGTGTCTTTCTCTGTGGAAATATGTTCATTTGGGTCAGTTGTCAGATAACGCCTATAAGTGATATCATAGGATATGTATTTTGCTTTCTGACTTACCTCACGTTCTGTGATGATCTCTAGGCTCATCTATGGTATCTCAAAGAGCAGTGTTTCATTGTTTTCCAAGGTTAATATTCCATTGTGTACATGGACCACTTCTTCTTTATCAATTCATCTGTTGATGGACATTTTGGTTGCTTCCGTATCTTGGCTACTGTGAAAGCGGCTGCAGTGCAGCTGTTGCAGCCTCTGTCTTCTCGATTCTGGTCTTCTCAGGTGAGAGGCCCAACATTGGGCCTGCTGGATGGAATGGTGGCTCGTTTTTACATTTCTCTTTTTGGTGTGTGTGGTACGATGGCCTCTCACTGTTGCGGCCTTTCCCGTTGTGGAGCACAGGCTCCGGACGTGCATGCTCAGCGGTTATGCCTCCCGGGCCTAGCCACTCTGCGGCATGTGGGATCTTCCCGGACTGGGGCACGAACCCATGTCCCCTGCATCGGAAGGTGGACTCTCAACCACTGCACCACCAGGGAAGCCCCAGTTTTTACTTTTAAATGAGGTCCTTTCTGTTCTCATTATTGGCTGTAACCACTTTACATCTCACCAGCAGCTAGAGAGTACACAGTTCTCTAAAACCCTTTCAGCATGTATTGTTTGTAGATGTTTTGCTGATGGTAGTTGACGTGTGTGAGTTGAAACCTTTTGGTAGATTAGATTTGCATGAGTCTAATAATTCCTGATGTTGAGCTTTTATACATTTTCCTTTCTTTAGAAGAAGAGTGTGCAAACTTATCTCTCCATACTATCTCCTTTAAACATTTGCATGTCTTGAATAATTTTGGTCATTCCCTAGCTCAGGACATTTTTTGAGGGCAGGTGTCCTTTACAGCCCTGAGTCTGTGAATGTTAAGTGACCATTAGCAGTGGGTTTAAAGCCGCTCTTGCCGCAAACGGCCACAAGGTGGCAGCATTTCTACATTTCCAACTCTGGGTTTTTGGGCAACAGAGGCTTCCTGGAAATCCTGTTAGTAGGCTGCAAATTGGGGCGGAATGTGCCAGGGCAAACCCCCAAGAGCTTGTATCTCCTTACTCCTTGTTTGTTTTTTAAATTTAATTTTTATTTAGTATCAGAGTAAATTTGATAAAAATGTTGTGTGTGTTCTAGGTGTACAGAATCTGGTTCATTTTATGTAAGTATCGATCCATTCATCTTTGGATCGTTTCCCGTGTAGGTTATTACAGAATGTTGAGTAGACCTCTCTTGGTATTCCGTAGGTATTTGGTGATTATATATTTCATGTGTATTAGTACATGTCTGTTAATCCCCATATCCTAATTCATACCTTCCTTACACCTTTCCATTTGGTTAAACATAATTTGGTTTTCTGAATCTATGAGTGTCCTTCTCTTGGGAAGTATTTCATGGGTATCAATTTTTAGGTAACACCTATAATTGAGGTCATAGGATATCTGTCTTTTGGTTTCTTTCTTACTTCAAGTTGGGTGATTATCTCTAGATCCTTCTATGGTGGTGCCAATGGCACTGTTCCATGCTTTTCCATGGCTAGTATTCCATTGTGTACACGAACAACTTCTTCTTGATGAATTTTTCTGTTGATGGACATTTTGGTTTCTTCCAAGTCTTGGCTATGGTACATGTTGCTGCAGTGCAGGATTGCCAGCCTGTGTCTCTTTGATTCTGGTCTACCCAGGTGATAGGCCCATCAGTGATCCTACCAGATCCCATGCTAGCTCAATTTTCACCTTTAAACACACCTCCATTCTGTTTTCAGTACTGTCTGTTACCAGGTGACATCCCACCAGCAGCTAGAGGGTACAGAGTTCTCTAAAGCCCCTTCACCATTTATAAGTTGTAGACTTTTTTGCTGGTGATCATTCTGATGGCTGTGAGGTGAACGTTTTTGTAGACTGGATTTGCATGGCTTTATTAATTCCTGATGTTGAGCATGTTTCCTTGCCCTTTTTTTTAACAAATAAAAGAGAGAAAAAGAAAGAATACAAAATGTGCGTAAACTAGGCCTCTTTAAATTGTCGTTTTGAAATATGCACGTCTTTTGAGATTTTTGCTCGATTTAGTGACCACGGATTTGTTTAGAGGGCAGGTGTCATTAACAAGCCTGGAATTATTTTGAATATCAAGTAACCATTATCGCTGGGTTTAGAGCTGCTGCTGTGTGAAAGGGCCACAAAGAGGCACAGTTCTCCTTTAACCAATCTGGTTATTAGGGCAACAGAGCCTTAATGAAAGTCGTGTTCTAGGTTGTAAATTAGAATGGAATGTGCCAGGAAAAAGCCCCTTAACTTTATATCCCACTACTTCTTTGCTTTTTAAATTTAATTTTCATTTTTTATCACAGCAAGTGTGATTACAATGTTTTGCTTTTTCTAGGTGTGCAAGATGTGGTGGTTTTACACATATATCTATTGTTCTTTGGATCCTTTTCCCATGTAGGTTACGACACAATGTTGAGTAGTCTTCTCTTGGTATTCCGTAGGTCTTTGGTGATTATATACTTCACCTGTGTTTGTATATCTCTGTTCACCCCGATATCTTAATGTATCCAATCCTCACACCTTTCCATTGGTGAATCATAAGTTTGTTTAATAAATCTGTGATTGCCTTTCTCTGTGGAAATATCTTCACTGGTGTCAAGTTTTAGGTGACACCTATAAGTGATATCATAGTATATGTGTCTTTCACTTTCTGACTTACGACAAGTTGTGTGATTACTTCTAGACTCATCTACGGTGTTGCAAATGGCATTGTGTCATTTTTTTCCTTGGCTAATATTCGGTCTGTGCATGTACCAGTTCTTCTTTGTCCACTCATCTGTTGATGGAATTTTTGGTTGCTTCCACGTCTTGACTATTGTAATACTGCTGCAGTGCACATTTGCCTGCCTGTGTCTCTCCAATTCTGTCATCTTCGGTCTTAGACCAAGTAGTGGGCCCGCTGGATCATATGGTAGCCAATTGTTTACCTTGTGAAGGCACCTCCATTCTGTTCCATTAATGGCTCTTACCAGGTTACGTCCCATTTAAAGTTGAGGGTATGCACTTCTCCATAACCCCTTCAGCATTTATTGCTTGTAGTTTTTCTACTAATTTTTATTCTGACTGCTGTGAGCTGATACCTCTTTGTGGTTGGATTTGCATGTGTCTCATAATGCCTTGAAATTTAGCATTCAGGCATGTCCTTTTTTTTCTTCAAACTGTGAGTACAGCTTACCTCCTCAAATGGTTTTCTTGAAATATGTGCCACATTTTGAAATATTTTGGCCATTACCTCCCTGAAGACATTTTGAGGGCAGCTTTCATTTACAGCCCTCCAGTACTTGTGCATATGAAGTGACTATTAGTACAGGTTTTAAAGCTGCTGTTGCAGGTAACGGCCAGAGGGCGGCAGCATTTCTGCTTTCCCCACTCTGGTAACTAGGGAAACAGACCTTCCTGCCAGTGGTGTTCCTTGGTTATAAATTAAAGTGGAGTGTCCCCGCATAAACCCACAAAAGCTGATGTCTCCTTACTTATGTTTGTTTTTTAAATTGAATTTACATTTTTTATTGGCGTAATATTCCATTCTGTACATGGACCACTTCTTCTTTGTGCATTCCTCTGTTGATGGACATTTTCATTGCTTCAAAGTGTTGGCAGTGTTAAATATGGCTGGAGTGCAGGATTGCCAGCCTGTGTCTTTTTGATTCTCATCCTCTCAGGCGATAGGCCCAGCACGGGTATGCTTGATTGAATGGTAGCTCAATGTTTACCTTTCGAGGCAGCTACATTGTGTTTTCATTAGTGGCTCTTACCACGTCCCACTTAGAACCGAGGGTACGCATTTCTCCGCAACCCCTTCAGCATTTATTGTTTGCAGAACTTTTGCTGATGACTATTTTGACTGGTGTGAGCTGATAGGTTTTTGTAATTTGGATTTGCATGTCTTTAATAATACCTAATGGTCAGCTTTCTTCCACACCTTTTTTTTATTCTGTTAAACAAAAACAGGAAAAAATGTGAGTACAATAAACCTCTTGAAATTGTCTTCTTGGAAGGTTGCCCTCTTGATTTTTGCGGTCGATTTTCCATACCAGGATGTTTTTTGAGGGTAGGTGTCATTTACAGGGCTGCAATGAGTGTGAATATTTAGTGACCCTTAGCACTGGTTTTAAAGCTGCTGTTGTGGGAAACGGCCACAAGTCTGCAGCATTTCTCCATCCCCAAATCCGGTTACTAGGGCAGCAGATCCTTTCTGGAAGTCATGTTACCAGGTTGTAAATTAGAATGCAATGTGCCAGGAAGAAACCCCATAAGTTTATGTCACGTTACTTCTTGTTCGTTGTTTGAATTACTTAAATCAGGGTAATGATTAGAATAGTGTTTGTCCTAGGTGACACAGTCTGGTTCATTTGTACATTATATATATATATATATGTATATGTGTATATATATAGAGATATATAGATATAGATATATGGATATAGATGTGCAGATCCTCCTCCCATGTAAATTATTGAAGAGTGTCCCGTAGACCTCCGTTTCTATATGGCCGGTCTTTTTGACATACGTATTTAATACGCATTTGTACACGTATGGTAAACCTGGTCTTAATTTATCCATTCCCTCCACCTTTCCTTTTAGATAAGCATAATTTGTTTTCTAAGTCTGTGAGTGTCTTTCTCTGTGGAAATATGTTCATTTGGGTCAGTTGTCAGATAACGCCTATAAGTGATATCATAGGATATGTATTTTGCTTTCTGACTTACCTCACGTTCTGTGATGATCTCTAGGCTCATCTATGGTATCTCAAAGAGCAGTGTTTCATTGTTTTCCAAGGTTAATATTCCATTGTGTACATGGACCACTTCTTCTTTATCAATTCATCTGTTGATGGACATTTTGGTTGCTTCCGTATCTTGGCTACTGTGAAAGCGGCTGCAGTGCAGCTGTTGCAGCCTCTGTCTTCTCGATTCTGGTCTTCTCAGGTGAGAGGTCCAACATTGGGCCTGCTGGATGGAATGGTGGCTCGGTTTTACATTTCTTTTTTTGGTGTGTGTGGTACGATGGCCTCTCACTGTTGCGGCCTTTCCCGTTGTGGAGCACAGGCTCCGGACGTGCATGCTCAGCGGCTATGCCTCACGGGCCTAGCCACTCTGCGGCATGTGGGATCTTCCCGGACTGGGGCACGAACCCGTGTCCCCTGCATCGGAAGGTGGACTCTCAACCACTGCACCACCAGGGAAGCCCCAGTTTTTACTTTTAAATGAGGTCCTTTCTGTTCTCATTATTGGCTGTAACCACTTTACATCTCACCAGCAGCTAGAGAGTACACAGTTCTCTAAAACCCTTTCAGCATGTATTGTTTGTAGATGTTTTGCTGATGGTAGTTGACGTGTGTGAGTTGAAACCTTTTGGTAGATTAGATTTGCATGAGTCTAATAATTCCTGATGTTGAGCTTTTATACATTTTCCTTTCTTTAGAAGAAGAGTGTGCAAACTTATCTCTCCATACTATCTCCTTTAAACATTTGCATGTCTTGAATAATTTTGGTCATTCCCTAGCTCGGGACATTTTTTGAGGGCAGGTGTCCTTTACAGCCCTGAGTCTGTGAATGTTAAGTGACCATTAGCAGTGGGTTTAAAGCCGCTCTTGCCGCAAACGGCCACAAGGTGGCAGCATTTCTACATTTCCAACTCTGGGTTTTTGGGCAACAGAGGCTTCCTGGAAATCCTGTTAGTAGGCTGCAAATTGGGGCGGAATGTGCCAGGGCAAACCCCCAAGAGCTTGTATCTCCTTACTCCTTGTTTGTTTTTTAAATTTAATTTTTATTTAGTATCAGAGTAAATTTGATAAAAATGTTGTGTGTGTTCTAGGTGTACAGAATCTGGTTCATTTTATGTAAGTATCGATCCATTCATCTTTGGATCCTTTCCCGTGTAGGTTATTACAGAATGTTGAGTAGACCTCTCTTGGTATTCCGTAGGTATTTGGTGATTATATATTTCATGTGTATTAGTACATGTCTGTTAATCCCCATATCCTAATTCATACCTTCCTTACACCTTTCCATTTGGTTAAACATAATTTGGTTTTCTGAATCTATGAGTGTCCTTCTCTTGGGAAGTATTTCATGGGTATCAATTTTTAGGTAACACCTATAATTGAGGTCATAGGATATCTGTCTTTTGGTTTCTTTCTTACTTCAAGTTGGGTGATTATCTCTAGATCCTTCTATGGTGGTGCCAATGGCACTGTTCCATGCTTTTCCATGGCTAGTATTCCATTGTGTACACGAACAACTTCTTCTTGATGAATTTTTCTGTTGATGGACATTTTGGTTTCTTCCAAGTCTTGGCTATGGTACATGTTGCTGCAGTGCAGGATTGCCAGCCTGTGTCTCTTTGATTCTGGTCTACCCAGGTGATAGGCCCATCAGTGATCCTACCAGATCCCATGCTAGCTCAATTTTTACCTTTAAACACACCTCCATTCTGTTTTCAGTACTGTCTGTTACCAGGTGACATCCCACCAGCAGCTAGAGGGTACAGAGTTCTCTAAAGCCCCTTCACCATTTATAAGTTGTAGACTTTTTTGCTGGTGATCATTCTGATGGCTGTGAGGTGAACGTTTTTGTAGACTGGATTTGCATGGCTTTATTAATTCCTGATGTTGAGCATGTTTCCTTGCCCTTTTTTTTAACAAAAAAAAGAGAGAAAAAGAAAGAATACAAAATGTGCGTAAACTAGGCCTCTTTAAATTGTCGTTTTGAAATATGCACGTCTTTTGAGATTTTTGCTCGATTTAGTGACCACGGATTTGTTTAGAGGGCAGGTGTCATTAACAAGCCTGGAATTATTTTGAATATCAAGTAACCATTATCGCTGGGTTTAGAGCTGCTGCTGTGTGAAAGGGCCACAAAGAGGCACAGTTCTCCTTTAACCAATCTGGTTATTAGGGCAACAGAGCCTTAATGAAAGTCGTGTTCTAGGTTGTAAATTAGAATGGAATGTGCCAGGAAAAAGCCCCTTAACTTTATATCCCACTACTTCTTTGCTTTTTAAATTTAATTTTCATTTTTTATCACAGCAAGTGTGATTACAATGTTTTGCTTTTTCTAGGTGTGCAAGATGTGGTGGTTTTACACATATATCTATTGTTCTTTGGATCCTTTTCCCATGTAGGTTACGACACAATGTTGAGTAGTCTTCTCTTGGTATTCCGTAGGTCTTTGGTGATTATATACTTCACCTGTGTTTGTATATCTCTGTTCACCCCGATATCTTAATGTATCCAATCCTCACACCTTTCCATTGGTGAATCATAAGTTTGTTTAATAAATCTGTGATTGCCTTTCTCTGTGGAAATATCTTCACTGGTGTCAAGTTTTAGGTGACACCTATAAGTGATATCATAGTATATGTGTCTTTCACTTTCTGACTTACGACAAGTTGTGTGATTACTTCTAGACTCATCTACGGTGTTGCAAATGGCATTGTGTCATTTTTTTCCTTGGCTAATATTCGGTCTGTGCATGTACCAGTTCTTCTTTGTCCACTCATCTGTTGATGGAATTTTTGGTTGCTTCCACGTCTTGACTATTGTAATACTGCTGCAGTGCACATTTGCCTGCCTGTGTCTCTCCAATTCTGTCATCTTCGGTCTTAGACCAAGTAGTGGGCCCGCTGGATCATATGGTAGCCAATTGTTTACCTTGTGAAGGCACCTCCATTCTGTTCCATTAATGGCTCTTACCAGGTTACGTCCCATTTAAAGTTGAGGGTATGCACTTCTCCATAACCCCTTCAGCATTTATTGCTTGTAGTTTTTCTACTAATTTTTATTCTGACTGCTGTGAGCTGATACCTCTTTGTGGTTGGATTTGCATGTGTCTCATAATGCCTTGAAATTTAGCATTCAGGCATGTCCTTTTTTTTCTTCAAACTGTGAGTACAGCTTACCTCCTCAAATGGTTTTCTTGAAATATGTGCCACATTTTGAAATATTTTGGCCATTACCTCCCTGAAGACATTTTGAGGGCAGCTTTCATTTACAGCCCTCCAGTACTTGTGCATATGAAGTGACTATTAGTACAGGTTTTAAAGCTGCTGTTGCAGGTAACGGCCAGAGGGCGGCAGCATTTCTGCTTTCCCCACTCTGGTAACTAGGGAAACAGACCTTCCTGCCAGTGGTGTTCCTTGGTTATAAATTAAAGTGGAGTGTCCCCGCATAAACCCACAAAAGCTGATGTCTCCTTACTTATGTTTGTTTTTTAAATTGAATTTACATTTTTTATTGGCGTAATATTCCATTCTGTACATGGACCACTTCTTCTTTGTGCATTCCTCTGTTGATGGACATTTTCATTGCTTCAAAGTGTTGGCAGTGTTAAATATGGCTGGAGTGCAGGATTGCCAGCCTGTGTCTTTTTGATTCTCATCCTCTCAGGCGATAGGCCCAGCACGGGTATGCTTGATTGAATGGTAGCTCAATGTTTACCTTTCGAGGCAGCTACATTGTGTTTTCATTAGTGGCTCTTACCACGTCCCACTTAGAACCGAGGGTACGCATTTCTCCGCAACCCCTTCAGCATTTATTGTTTGCAGAACTTTTGCTGATGACTATTTTGACTGGTGTGAGCTGATAGGTTTTTGTAATTTGGATTTGCATGTCTTTAATAATACCTAATGGTCAGCTTTCTTCCACACCTTTTTTTTATTCTGTTAAACAAAAACAGGAAAAAATGTGAGTACAATAAACCTCTTGAAATTGTCTTCTTGGAAGGTTGCCCTCTTGATTTTTGCGGTCGATTTTCGATACCAGGATGTTTTTTGAGGGTAGGTGTCATTTACAGGGCTGCAATGAGTGTGAATATTTAGTGACCCTTAGCACTGGTTTTAAAGCTGCTGTTGTGGGAAACGGCCACAAGTCTGCAGCATTTCTCCATCCCCAAATCCGGTTACTAGGGCAGCAGATCCTTTCTGGAAGTCATGTTACCAGGTTGTAAATTAGAATGCAATGTGCCAGGAAGAAACCCCATAAGTTTATGTCACGTTACTTCTTGTTCGTTGTTTGAATTACTTAAATCAGGGTAATGATTAGAATAGTGTTTGTCCTAGGTGACACAGTCTGGTTCATTTGTACATTATATATATATATATATGTATATATGTATATATATAGAGATATATAGATATAGATATATAGATATAGATGTGCAGATCCTCCTCCCATGTAAATTATTGAAGAGTGTCCCGTAGACCTCCGTTTCTATATGGCCGGTCTTTTTGACATACGTATTTAATACGCATTTGTACACGTATGGTAAACCTGGTCTTAATTTATCCATTCCCTCCACCTTTCCTTTTAGATAAGCATAATTTGTTTTCTAAGTCTGTGAGTGTCTTTCTCTGTGGAAATATGTTCATTTGGGTCAGTTGTCAGATAACGCCTATAAGTGATATCATAGGATATGTATTTTGCTTTCTGACTTACCTCACGTTCTGTGATGATCTCTAGGCTCATCTATGGTATCTCAAAGAGCAGTGTTTCATTGTTTTCCAAGGTTAATATTCCATTGTGTACATGGACCACTTCTTCTTTATCAATTCATCTGTTGATGGACATTTTGGTTGCTTCCGTATCTTGGCTACTGTGAAAGCGGCTGCAGTGCAGCTGTTGCAGCCTCTGTCTTCTCGATTCTGGTCTTCTCAGGTGAGAGGCCCAACATTGGGCCTGCTGGATGGAATGGTGGCTCGGTTTTACATTTCTTTTTTTGGTGTGTGTGGTACGATGGCCTCTCACTGTTGCGGCCTTTCCCGTTGTGGAGCACAGGCTCCGGACGTGCATGCTCAGCGGCTATGCCTCACGGGCCTAGCCACTCTGCGGCATGTGGGATCTTCCCGGACTGGGGCACGAACCCGTGTCCCCTGCATCGGAAGGTGGACTCTCAACCACTGCACCACCAGGGAAGCCCCAGTTTTTACTTTTAAATGAGGTCCTTTCTGTTCTCATTATTGGCTGTAACCACTTTACATCTCACCAGCAGCTAGAGAGTACACAGTTCTCTAAAACCCTTTCAGCATGTATTGTTTGTAGATGTTTTGCTGATGGTAGTTGACGTGTGTGAGTTGAAACCTTTTGGTAGATTAGATTTGCATGAGTCTAATAATTCCTGATGTTGAGCTTTTATACATTTTCCTTTCTTTAGAAGAAGAGTGTGCAAACTTATCTCTCCATACTATCTCCTTTAAACATTTGCATGTCTTGAATAATTTTGGTCATTCCCTAGCTCAGGACATTTTTTGAGGGCAGGTGTCCTTTACAGCCCTGAGTCTGTGAATGTTAAGTGACCATTAGCAGTGGGTTTAAAGCCGCTCTTGCCGCAAACGGCCACAAGGTGGCAGCATTTCTACATTTCCAACTCTGGGTTTTTGGGCAACAGAGGCTTCCTGGAAATCCTGTTAGTAGGCTGCAAATTGGGGCGGAATGTGCCAGGGCAAACCCCCAAGAGCTTGTATCTCCTTACTCCTTGTTTGTTTTTTAAATTTAATTTTTATTTAGTATCAGAGTAAATTTGATAAAAATGTTGTGTGTGTTCTAGGTGTACAGAATCTGGTTCATTTTATGTAAGTATCGATCCATTCATCTTTGGATCCTTTCCCGTGTAGGTTATTACAGAATGTTGAGTAGACCTCTCTTGGTATTCCGTAGGTATTTGGTGATTATATATTTCATGTGTATTAGTACATGTCTGTTAATCCCCATATCCTAATTCATACCTTCCTTACACCTTTCCATTTGGTTAAACATAATTTGGTTTTCTGAATCTATGAGTGTCCATCTCTTGGGAAGTATTTCATGGGTATCAATTTTTAGGTAACACCTATAATTGAGGTCATAGGATATCTGTCTTTTGGTTTCTTTCTTACTTCAAGTTGGGTGATTATCTCTAGATCCTTCTATGGTGGTGCCAATGGCACTGTTCCATGCTTTTCCATGGCTAGTATTCCATTGTGTACACGAACAACTTCTTCTTGATGAATTTTTCTGTTGATGGACATTTTGGTTTCTTCCAAGTCTTGGCTATGGTACATGTTGCTGCAGTGCAGGATTGCCAGCCTGTGTCTCTTTGATTCTGGTCTACCCAGGTGATAGGCCCATCAGTGATCCTACCAGATCCCATGCTAGCTCAATTTTTACCTTTAAACACACCTCCATTCTGTTTTCAGTACTGTCTGTTACCAGGTGACATCCCACCAGCAGCTAGAGGGTACAGAGTTCTCTAAAGCCCCTTCACCATTTATAAGTTGTAGACTTTTTTGCTGGTGATCATTCTGACGGCTGTGAGGTGAACGTTTTTGTAGACTGGATTTGCATGGCTTTATTAATTCCTGATGTTGAGCATGTTTCCTTGCCCTTTTTTTTAACAAAAAAAAGAGAGAAAAAGAAAGAATACAAAATGTGCGTAAAATAAGCCTCTTTAAATTGTCGTTTTGAAATATGCACGTCTTTTGAGATTTTTGCTCGATTTAGTGACCACGGATTTGTTTAGAGGGCAGGTGTCATTAACAAGCCTGGAATTATTTTGAATATCAAGTAACCATTATCGCTGGGTTTAGAGCTGCTGCTGTGTGAAAGGGCCACAAAGAGGCACAGTTCTCCTTTAACCAATCTGGTTATTAGGGCAACAGAGCCTTAATGAAAGTCGTGTTCTAGGTTGTAAATTAGAATGGAATGTGCCAGGAAAAAGCCCCTTAACTTTATATCCCACTACTTCTTCGCTTTTTAAATTTAATTTTCATTTTTTATCACAGCAAGTGTGATTACAATGTTTTGCTTTTTCTAGGTGTGCAAGATGTGGTGGTTTTACACATATATCTATTGTTCTTTGGATCCTTTTCCCATGTAGGTTACGACACAATGTTGAGTAGTTTTCTCTTGGTATTCCGTAGGTCTTTGGTGATTATATACTTCACCTGTGTTTGTATATCTCTGTTCACCCCGATATCTTAATGTATCCAATCCTCACACCTTTCCATTGGTGAATCATAAGTTTGTTTAATAAATCTGTGATTGCCTTTCTCTGTGGAAATATCTTCACTGGTGTCAAGTTTTAGGTGACACCTATAAGTGATATCATAGTATATGTGTCTTTCACTTTCTGACTTACGACAAGTTGTGTGATTACTTCTAGACTCATCTACGGTGTTGCAAATGGCATTGTGTCATTTTTTTCCTTGGCTAATATTCGGTCTGTGCATGTACCAGTTCTTCTTTGTCCACTCATCTGTTGATGGAATTTTTGGTTGCTTCCACGTCTTGACTATTGTAATACTGCTGCAGTGCACATTTGCCTGCCTGTGTCTCTCCAATTCTGTCATCTTCGGTCTTAGACCAAGTAGTGGGCCCGCTGGATCATATGGTAGCCAATTGTTTACCTTGTGAAGGCACCTCCATTCTGTTCCATTAATGGCTCTTACCAGGTTACGTCCCATTTAAAGTTCAGGGTATGCACTTCTCCATAACCCCTTCAGCATTTATTGCTTGTAGTTTTTCTACTAATTTTTATTCTGACTGCTGTGAGCTGATACCTCTTTGTGGTTGGATTTGCATGTGTCTCATAATGCCTTGAAATTTAGCATTCAGGCATGTCCTTTTTTTTCTTCAAACTGTGAGTACAGCTTACCTCCTCAAATGGTTTTCTTGAAATATGTGCCACATTTTGAAATATTTTGGCCATTACCTCCCTGAAGACATTTTGAGGGCAGCTTTCATTTACAGCCCTCCAGTACTTGTGCATATGAAGTGACTATTAGTACAGGTTTTAAAGCTGCTGTTGCAGGTAACGGCCAGAGGGCGGCAGCATTTCTGCTTTCCCCACTCTGGTAACTAGGGAAACAGACCTTCCTGCCAGTGGTGTTCCTTGGTTATAAATTAAAGTGGAGTGTCCCCGCATAAACCCACAAAAGCTGATGTCTCCTTACTTATGTTTGTTTTTTAAATTGAATTTACATTTTTTATTGGCGTAATATTCCATTCTGTACATGGACCACTTCTTCTTTGTGCATTCCTCTGTTGATGGACATTTTCATTGCTTCAAAGTGTTGGCAGTGTTAAATATGGCTGGAGTGCAGGATTGCCAGCCTGTGTCTTTTTGATTCTCATCCTCTCAGGCGATAGGCCCAGCACGGGTATGCTTGATTGAATGGTAGCTCAATGTTTACCTTTCGAGGCAGCTACATTGTGTTTTCATTAGTGGCTCTTACCACGTCCCACTTAGAACCGAGGGTACGCATTTCTCCGCAACCCCTTCAGCATTTATTGTTTGCAGAACTTTTGCTGATGACTATTTTGACTGGTGTGAGCTGATAGGTTTTTGTAATTTGGATTTGCATGTCTTTAATAATACCTAATGGTCAGCTTTCTTCCACACCTTTTTTTTATTCTGTTAAACAAAAACAGGAAAAAATGTGAGTACAATAAACCTCTTGAAATTGTCTTCTTGGAAGGTTGCCCTCTTGATTTTTGCGGTCGATTTTCGATACCAGGATGTTTTTTGAGGGTAGGTGTCATTTACAGGGCTGCAATGAGTGTGAATATTTAGTGACCCTTAGCACTGGTTTTAAAGCTGCTGTTGTGGGAAACGGCCACAAGTCTGCAGCATTTCTCCATCCCCAAATCCGGTTACTAGGGCAGCAGATCCTTTCTGGAAGTCATGTTACCAGGTTGTAAATTAGAATGCAATGTGCCAGGAAGAAACCCCATAAGTTTATGTCACGTTACTTCTTGTTCGTTGTTTGAATTACTTAAATCAGGGTAATGATTAGAATAGTGTTTGTCCTAGGTGACACAGTCTGGTTCATTTGTATATTATATTTATATATATGAATATGTGTATAGATATATAGATATAGATATATAGATATAGATGTGCAGATCCTCCTCCCATGTAAATTATTGAAGAGTGTCCCGTAGACCTCCGTTTCTATATGGCCGGTCTTTTGACATATGTATTTAATACGCATTTGTACACGTATGGTAAACCTGGTCTTAATTTATCCATTCCCTCCACCTTTCCTTTTAGATAAGCATAATTTGTTTTCTAAGTCTGTGAGTGTCTTTCTCTGTGGAAATATGTTCATTTGGGTCAGTTGTCAGATAACGCCTATAAGTGATATCATAGGATATGTATTTTGCTTTCTGACTTACCTCACGTTCTGTGATGATCTCTAGGCTCATCTATGGTATCTCAAAGAGCAGTGTTTCATTGTTTTCCAAGGTTAATATTCCATTGTGTACATGGACCACTTCTTCTTTATCAATTCATCTGTTGATGGACATTTTGGTTGCTTCCGTATCTTGGCTACTGTGAAAGCGGCTGCAGTGCAGCTGTTGCAGCCTCTGTCTTCTCGATTCTGGTCTTCTCAGGTGAGAGGCCCAACATTGGGCCTGCTGGATGGAATGGTGGCTCGGTTTTACATTTCTCTTTTTGGTGTGTGTGGTACGATGGCCTCTCACTGTTGCGGCCTTTCCCGTTGTGGAGCACAGGCTCCGGACGTGCATGCTCAGCGGTTATGCCTCCCGGGCCTAGCCACTCTGCGGCATGTGGGATCTTCCCGGACTGGGGCACGAACCCATGTCCCCTGCATCGGAAGGTGGACTCTCAACCACTGCACCACCAGGGAAGCCCCAGTTTTTACTTTTAAATGAGGTCCTTTCTGTTCTCATTATTGGCTGTAACCACTTTACATCTCACCAGCAGCTAGAGAGTACACAGTTCTCTAAAACCCTTTCAGCATGTATTGTTTGTAGATGTTTTGCTGATGGTAGTTGACGTGTGTGAGTTGAAACCTTTTGGTAGATTAGATTTGCATGAGTCTAATAATTCCTGATGTTGAGCTTTTATACATTTTCCTTTCTTTAGAAGAAGAGTGTGCAAACTTATCTCTCCATACTATCTCCTTTAAACATTTGCATGTCTTGAATAATTTTGGTCATTCCCTAGCTCAGGACATTTTTTGAGGGCAGGTGTCCTTTACAGCCCTGAGTCTGTGAATGTTAAGTGACCATTAGCAGTGGGTTTAAAGCCGCTCTTGCCGCAAACGGCCACAAGGTGGCAGCATTTCTACATTTCCAACTCTGGGTTTTTGGGCAACAGAGGCTTCCTGGAAATCCTGTTAGTAGGCTGCAAATTGGGGCGGAATGTGCCAGGGCAAACCCCCAAGAGCTTGTATCTCCTTACTCCTTGTTTGTTTTTTAAATTTAATTTTTATTTAGTATCAGAGTAAATTTGATAAAAATGTTGTGTGTGTTCTAGGTGTACAGAATCTGGTTCATTTTATGTAAGTATCGATCCATTCATCTTTGGATCGTTTCCCGTGTAGGTTATTACAGAATGTTGAGTAGACCTCTCTTGGTATTCCGTAGGTATTTGGTGATTATATATTTCATGTGTATTAGTACATGTCTGTTAATCCCCATATCCTAATTCATACCTTCCTTACACCTTTCCATTTGGTTAAACATAATTTGGTTTTCTGAATCTATGAGTGTCCTTCTCTTGGGAAGTATTTCATGGGTATCAATTTTTAGGTAACACCTATAATTGAGGTCATAGGATATCTGTCTTTTGGTTTCTTTCTTACTTCAAGTTGGGTGATTATCTCTAGATCCTTCTATGGTGGTGCCAATGGCACTGTTCCATGCTTTTCCATGGCTAGTATTCCATTGTGTACACGAACAACTTCTTCTTGATGAATTTTTCTGTTGATGGACATTTTGGTTTCTTCCAAGTCTTGGCTATGGTACATGTTGCTGCAGTGCAGGATTGCCAGCCTGTGTCTCTTTGATTCTGGTCTACCCAGGTGATAGGCCCATCAGTGATCCTACCAGATCCCATGGTAGCTCAATTTTTACCTTTAAACACACCTCCATTCTGTTTTCAGTACTGTCTGTTACCAGGTGACATCCCACCAGCAGCTAGAGGGTACAGAGTTCTCTAAAGCCCCTTCACCATTTATAAGTTGTAGACTTTTTTGCTGGTGATCATTCTGACGGCTGTGAGGTGAACGTTTTTGTAGACTGGATTTGCATGGCTTTATTAATTCCTGATGTTGAGCATGTTTCCTTGCCCTTTTTTTTAACAAAAAAAAGAGAGAAAAAGAAAGAATACAAAATGTGCGTAAACTAGGCCTCTTTAAATTGTCGTTTTGAAATATGCACGTCTTTTGAGATTTTTGCTCGATTTAGTGACCACGGATTTGTTTAGAGGGCAGGTGTCATTAACAAGCCTGGAATTATTTTGAATATCAAGTAACCATTATCGCTGGGTTTAGAGCTGCTGCTGTGTGAAAGGGCCACAAAGAGGCACAGTTCTCCTTTAACCAATCTGGTTATTAGGGCAACAGAGCCTTAATGAAAGTCGTGTTCTAGGTTGTAAATTAGAATGGAATGTGCCAGGAAAAAGCCCCTTAACTTTATATCCCACTACTTCTTTGCTTTTTAAATTTAATTTTCATTTTTTATCACAGCAAGTGTGATTACAATGTTTTGCTTTTTCTAGGTGTGCAAGATGTGGTGGTTTTACACATATATCTATTGTTCTTTGGATCCTTTTCCCATGTAGGTTACGACACAATGTTGAGTAGTCTTCTCTTGGTATTCCGTAGGTCTTTGGTGATTATATACTTCACCTGTGTTTGTATGTCTCTGTTCACCCCGATATCTTAATGTATCCAATCCTCACACCTTTCCATTGGTGAATCATAAGTTTGTTTAATAAATCTGTGATTGCCTTTCTCTGTGGAAATATCTTCACTGGTGTCAAGTTTTAGGTGACACCTATAAGTGATATCATAGTATATGTGTCTTTCACTTTCTGACTTACGACAAGTTGTGTGATTACTTCTAGACTCATCTACGGTGTTGCAAATGGCATTGTGTCATTTTTTTCCTTGGCTAATATTCGGTCTGTGCATGTACCAGTTCTTCTTTGTCCACTCATCTGTTGATGGAATTTTTGGTTGCTTCCACGTCTTGACTATTGTAATACTGCTGCAGTGCACATTTGCCTGCCTGTGTCTCTCCAATTCTGTCATCTTCGGTCTTAGACCAAGTAGTGGGCCCGCTGGATCATATGGTAGCCAATTGTTTACCTTGTGAAGGCACCTCCATTCTGTTCCATTAATGGCTCTTACCAGGTTACGTCCCATTTAAAGTTCAGGGTATGCACTTCTCCATAACCCCTTCAGCATTTATTGCTTGTAGTTTTTCTACTAATTTTTATTCTGACTGCTGTGAGCTGATACCTCTTTGTGGTTGGATTTGCATGTGTCTCATAATGCCTTGAAATTTAGCATTCAGGCATGTCCTTTTTTTTCTTCAAACTGTGAGTACAGCTTACCTCCTCAAATGGTTTTCTTGAAATATGTGCCACATTTTGAAATATTTTGGCCATTACCTCCCTGAAGACATTTTGAGGGCAGCTTTCATTTACAGCCCTCCAGTACTTGTGCATATGAAGTGACTATTAGTACAGGTTTTAAAGCTGCTGTTGCAGGTAACGGCCAGAGGGCGGCAGCATTTCTGCTTTCCCCACTCTGGTAACTAGGGAAACAGACCTTCCTGCCAGTGGTGTTCCTTGGTTATAAATTAAAGTGGAGTGTCCCCGCATAAACCCACAAAAGCTGATGTCTCCTTACTTATGTTTGTTTTTTAAATTGAATTTACATTTTTTATTGGCGTAATATTCCATTCTGTACATGGACCACTTCTTCTTTGTGCATTCCTCTGTTGATGGACATTTTCATTGCTTCAAAGTGTTGGCAGTGTTAAATATGGCTGGAGTGCAGGATTGCCAGCCTGTGTCTTTTTGATTCTCATCCTCTCAGGCGATAGGCCCAGCACGGGTATGCTTGATTGAATGGTAGCTCAATGTTTACCTTTCGAGGCAGCTACATTGTGTTTTCATTAGTGGCTCTTACCACGTCCCACTTAGAACCGAGGGTACGCATTTCTCCGCAACCCCTTCAGCATTTATTGTTTGCAGAACTTTTGCTGATGACTATTTTGACTGGTGTGAGCTGATAGGTTTTTGTAATTTGGATTTGCATGTCTTTAATAATACCTAATGGTCAGCTTTCTTCCACACCTTTTTTTTATTCTGTTAAACAAAAACAGGAAAAAATGTGAGTACAATAAACCTCTTGAAATTGTCTTCTTGGAAGGTTGCCCTCTTGATTTTTGCGGTCGATTTTCGATACCAGGATGTTTTTTGAGGGTAGGTGTCATTTACAGGGCTGCAATGAGTGTGAATATTTAGTGACCCTTAGCACTGGTTTTAAAGCTGCTGTTGTGGGAAACGGCCACAAGTCTGCAGCATTTCTCCATCCCCAAATCCGGTTACTAGGGCAGCAGATCCTTTCTGGAAGTCATGTTACCAGGTTGTAAATTAGAATGCAATGTGCCAGGAAGAAACCCCATAAGTTTATGTCACGTTACTTCTTGTTCGTTGTTTGAATTACTTAAATCAGGGTAATGATTAGAATAGTGTTTGTCCTAGGTGACACAGTCTGGTTCATTTGTATATTATATTTATATATATGAATATGTGTATAGATATATAGATATAGATATATAGATATAGATGTGCAGATCCTCCTCCCATGTAAATTATTGAAGAGTGTCCCGTAGACCTCCGTTTCTGTATGGCCGGTCTTTTGACATACGTATTTAATACGCATTTGTACACGTATGGTAAACCTGGTCTTAATTTATCCATTCCCTCCACCTTTCCTTTTAGATAAGCATAATTTGTTTTCTAAGTCTGTGAGTGTCTTTCTCTGTGGAAATATGTTCATTTGGGTCAGTTGTCAGATAACGCCTATAAGTGATATCATAGGATATGTATTTTGCTTTCCGACTTACCTCACGTTCTGTGATGATCTCTAGGCTCATCTATGGTATCTCAAAGAGCAGTGTTTCATTGTTTTCCAAGGTTAATATTCCATTGTGTACATGGACCACTTCTTCTTTATCAATTCATCTGTTGATGGACATTTTGGTTGCTTCCGTATCTTGGCTACTGTGAAAGCGGCTGCAGTGCAGCTGTTGCAGCCTCTGTCTTCTCGATTCTGGTCTTCTCAAGTGAGAGGCCCAACATTGGGCCTGCTGGATGGAATGGTGGCTCGGTTTTACATTTCTCTTTTTGGTGTGTGTGGTACGATGGCCTCTCACTGTTGCGGCCTTTCCCGTTGTGGAGCACAGGCTCCGGACGTGCATGCTCAGCGGTTATGCCTCCCGGGCCTAGCCACTCTGCGGCATGTGGGATCTTCCCGGACTGGGGCACGAACCCATGTCCCCTGCATCGGAAGGTGGACTCTCAACCACTGCACCACCAGGGAAGCCCCAGTTTTTACTTTTAAATGAGGTCCTTTCTGTTCTCATTATTGGCTGTAACCACTTTACATCTCACCAGCAGCTAGAGAGTACACAGTTCTCTAAAACCCTTTCAGCATGTATTGTTTGTAGATGTTTTGCTGATGGTAGTTGACGTGTGTGAGTTGAAACCTTTTGGTAGATTAGATTTGCATGAGTCTAATAATTCCTGATGTTGAGCTTTTATACATTTTCCTTTCTTTAGAAGAAGAGTGTGCAAACTTATCTCTCCATACTATCTCCTTTAAACATTTGCATGTCTTGAATAATTTTGGTCATTCCCTAGCTCAGGACATTTTTTGAGGGCAGGTGTCCTTTACAGCCCTGAGTCTGTGAATGTTAAGTGACCATTAGCAGTGGGTTTAAAGCCGCTCTTGCCGCAAACGGCCACAAGGTGGCAGCATTTCTACATTTCCAACTCTGGGTTTTTGGGCAACAGAGGCTTCCTGGAAATCCTGTTAGTAGGCTGCAAATTGGGGCGGAATGTGCCAGGGCAAACCCCCAAGAGCTTGTATCTCCTTACTCCTTGTTTGTTTTTTAAATTTAATTTTTATTTAGTATCAGAGTAAATTTGATAAAAATGTTGTGTGTGTTCTAGGTGTACAGAATCTGGTTCATTTTATGTAAGTATCGATCCATTCATCTTTGGATCGTTTCCCGTGTAGGTTATTACAGAATGTTGAGTAGACCTCTCTTGGTATTCCGTAGGTATTTGGTGATTATATATTTCATGTGTATTAGTACATGTCTGTTAATCCCCATATCCTAATTCATACCTTCCTTACACCTTTCCATTTGGTTAAACATAATTTGGTTTTCTGAATCTATGAGTGTCCTTCTCTTGGGAAGTATTTCATGGGTATCAATTTTTAGGTAACACCTATAATTGAGGTCATAGGATATCTGTCTTTTGGTTTCTTTCTTACTTCAAGTTGGGTGATTATCTCTAGATCCTTCTATGGTGGTGCCAATGGCACTGTTCCATGCTTTTCCATGGCTAGTATTCCATTGTGTACACGAACAACTTCTTCTTGATGAATTTTTCTGTTGATGGACATTTTGGTTTCTTCCAAGTCTTGGCTATGGTACATGTTGCTGCAGTGCAGGATTGCCAGCCTGTGTCTCTTTGATTCTGGTCTACCCAGGTGATAGGCCCATCAGTGATCCTACCAGATCCCATGGTAGCTCAATTTTTACCTTTAAACACACCTCCATTCTGTTTTCAGTACTGTCTGTTACCAGGTGACATCCCACCAGCAGCTAGAGGGTACAGAGTTCTCTAAAGCCCCTTCACCATTTATAAGTTGTAGACTTTTTTGCTGGTGATCATTCTGACGGCTGTGAGGTGAACGTTTTTGTAGACTGGATTTGCATGGCTTTATTAATTCCTGATGTTGAGCATGTTTCCTTGCCCTTTTTTTTAACAAAAAAAAGAGAGAAAAAGAAAGAATACAAAATGTGCGTAAACTAGGCCTCTTTAAATTGTCGTTTTGAAATATGCACGTCTTTTGAGATTTTTGCTCGATTTAGTGACCACGGATTTGTTTAGAGGGCAGGTGTCATTAACAAGCCTGGAATTATTTTGAATATCAAGTAACCATTATCGCTGGGTTTAGAGCTGCTGCTGTGTGAAAGGGCCACAAAGAGGCACAGTTCTCCTTTAACCAATCTGGTTATTAGGGCAACAGAGCCTTAATGAAAGTCGTGTTCTAGGTTGTAAATTAGAATGGAATGTGCCAGGAAAAAGCCCCTTAACTTTATATCCCACTACTTCTTCGCTTTTTAAATTTAATTTTCATTTTTTATCACAGCAAGTGTGATTACAATGTTTTGCTTTTTCTAGGTGTGCAAGATGTGGTGGTTTTACACATATATCTATTGTTCTTTGGATCCTTTTCCCATGTAGGTTACGACACAATGTTGAGTAGTCTTCTCTTGGTATTCCGTAGGTCTTTGGTGATTATATACTTCACCTGTGTTTGTATGTCTCTGTTCACCCCGATATCTTAATGTATCCAATCCTCACACCTTTCCATTGGTGAATCATAAGTTTGTTTAATAAATCTGTGATTGCCTTTCTCTGTGGAAATATCTTCACTGGTGTCAAGTTTTAGGTGACACCTATAAGTGATATCATAGTATATGTGTCTTTCACTTTCTGACTTACGACAAGTTGTGTGATTACTTCTAGACTCATCTACGGTGTTGCAAATGGCATTGTGTCATTTTTTTCCTTGGCTAATATTCGGTCTGTGCATGTACCAGTTCTTCTTTGTCCACTCATCTGTTGATGGAATTTTTGGTTGCTTCCACGTCTTGACTATTGTAATACTGCTGCAGTGCACATTTGCCTGCCTGTGTCTCTCCAATTCTGTCATCTTCGGTCTTAGACCAAGTAGTGGGCCCGCTGGATCATATGGTAGCCAATTGTTTACCTTGTGAAGGCACCTCCATTCTGTTCCATTAATGGCTCTTACCAGGTTACGTCCCATTTAAAGTTCAGGGTATGCACTTCTCCATAACCCCTTCAGCATTTATTGCTTGTAGTTTTTCTACTAATTTTTATTCTGACTGCTGTGAGCTGATACCTCTTTGTGGTTGGATTTGCATGTGTCTCATAATGCCTTGAAATTTAGCATTCAGGCATGTCCTTTTTTTTCTTCAAACTGTGAGTACAGCTTACCTCCTCAAATGGTTTTCTTGAAATATGTGCCACATTTTGAAATATTTTGGCCATTACCTCCCTGAAGACATTTTGAGGGCAGCTTTCATTTACAGCCCTCCAGTACTTGTGCATATGAAGTGACTATTAGTACAGGTTTTAAAGCTGCTGTTGCAGGTAACGGCCAGAGGGCGGCAGCATTTCTGCTTTCCCCACTCTGGTAACTAGGGAAACAGACCTTCCTGCCAGTGGTGTTCCTTGGTTATAAATTAAAGTGGAGTGTCCCCGCATAAACCCACAAAAGCTGATGTCTCCTTACTTATGTTTGTTTTTTAAATTGAATTTACATTTTTTATTGGCGTAATATTCCATTCTGTACATGGACCACTTCTTCTTTGTGCATTCCTCTGTTGATGGACATTTTCATTGCTTCAAAGTGTTGGCAGTGTTAAATATGGCTGGAGTGCAGGATTGCCAGCCTGTGTCTTTTTGATTCTCATCCTCTCAGGCGATAGGCCCAGCACGGGTATGCTTGATTGAATGGTAGCTCAATGTTTACCTTTCGAGGCAGCTACATTGTGTTTTCATTAGTGGCTCTTACCACGTCCCACTTAGAACCGAGGGTACGCATTTCTCCGCAACCCCTTCAGCATTTATTGTTTGCAGAACTTTTGCTGATGACTATTTTGACTGGTGTGAGCTGATAGGTTTTTGTAATTTGGATTTGCATGTCTTTAATAATACCTAATGGTCAGCTTTCTTCCACACCTTTTTTTTATTCTGTTAAACAAAAACAGGAAAAAATGTGAGTACAATAAACCTCTTGAAATTGTCTTCTTGGAAGGTTGCCCTCTTGATTTTTGCGGTCGATTTTCGATACCAGGATGTTTTTTGAGGGTAGGTGTCATTTACAGGGCTGCAATGAGTGTGAATATTTAGTGACCCTTAGCACTGGTTTTAAAGCTGCTGTTGTGGGAAACGGCCACAAGTCTGCAGCATTTCTCCATCCCCAAATCCGGTTACTAGGGCAGCAGATCCTTTCTGGAAGTCATGTTAGCAGGTTGTAAATTAGAATGCAATGTGCCAGGAAGAAACCCCATAAGTTTATGTCACGTTACTTCTTGTTCGTTGTTTGAATTACTTAAATCAGGGTAATGATTAGAATATTGTTTGTCCTAGGTGACACAGTCTGGTTCATTTGTACATTATATTTATATATATGAATATGTGTATAGATATATAGATATAGATATATAGATATAGATGTGCGGATCCTCCTCCCATGTAAATTATTGAAGAGTGTCCCGTAGACCTCCGTTTCTATATGGCCGGTGTTTTTGACATACGTATTTAATACGCATTTGTACACGTATGGTAAACCTGGTCTTAATTTATCCATTCCCTCCACCTTTCCTTTTAGATAAGCATAATTTGTTTTCTAAGTCTGTGAGTGTCTTTCTCTGTGGAAATATGTTCATTTGGGTCAGTTGTCAGATAACGCCTATAAGTGATATCATAGGATATGTATTTTGCTTTCCGACTTACCTCACATTCTGTGATGATCTCTAGGCTCATCTATGGTGTCTCAAAGAGCAGTGTTTCATTGTTTTCCAAGGTTAATATTCCATTGTGTACATGGACCACTTCTTCTTTATCAATTCATCTGTTGATGGACATTTTGGTTGTTTCCGTATCTTGGCTACTGTGAAAGAGGCTGCAGTGCAGCTGTTGCAGCCTCTGTCTTCTCGATTCTGGTCTTCTCAGGTGAGAGGCCCAACATTGGGCCTGCTGGATGGAATGGTGGCTCGGTTTTACATTTCTTTTTTTGGTGTGTGTGGTACGATGGCCTCTCACTGTTGCGGCCTTTCCCGTTGTGGAGCACAGGCTCCGGACGTGCATGCTCAGCGGCTATGCCTCACGGGCCTAGCCACTCTGCGGCATGTGGGATCTTCCCGGACTGGGGCACGAACCCGTGTCCCCTGCATCGGAAGGTGGACTCTCAACCACTGCACCACCAGGGAAGCCCCAGTTTTTACTTTTAAATGAGGTCCTTTCTGTTCTCATTATTGGCTGTAACCACTTTACATCTCACCAGCAGCTAGAGAATACACAGTTCTCTAAAACCCTTTCAGCATGTATTGTTTGTAGATGTTTTGCTGATGGTAGTTGACGTGTGTGAGTTGAAACCTTTTGGTAGATTAGATTTGCATGAGTCTAATAATTCCTGATGTTGAGCTTTTATACATTTTCCTTTCTTTAGAAGAAGAGTGTGCAAACTTATCTCTCCATACTATCTCCTTTAAACATTTGCATGTCTTGAATAATTTTGGTCATTCCCTAGCTCAGGACATTTTTTGAGGGCAGGTGTCCTTTACAGCCCTGAGTCTGTGAATGTTAAGTGACCATTAGCAGTGGGTTTAAAGCCGCTCTTGCCGCAAACGGCCACAAGGTGGCAGCATTTCTACATTTCCAACTCTGGGTTTTTGGGCAACAGAGGCTTCCTGGAAATCCTGTTAGTAGGCTGCAAATTGGGGCGGAATGTGCCAGGGCAAACCCCCAAGAGCTTGTATCTCCTTATTCCTTGTTTGTTTTTTAAATTTAATTTTTATTTAGTATCAGAGTAAATTTGATAAAAATGTTGTGTGTGTTCTAGGTGTACAGAATCTGGTTCATTTTATGTAAGTATCGATCCATTCATCTTTGGATCCTTTCCCGTGTAGGTTATTACAGAATGTTGAGTAGACCTCTCTTGGTATTCCGTAGGTATTTGGTGATTATATATTTCATGTGTATTAGTACATGTCTCTTAATCCCCATATCCTAATTCATACCTTCCTTACTCCTTTCCATTTGGTTAAACATAATTTGGTTTTCTGAATCTATGAGTGTCCTTCTCTTGGGAAGTATTTCATGGGTATCAATTTTTAGGTAACACCTATAATTGAGGTCATAGGATATCTGTCTTTTGGTTTCTTTCTTACTTCAAGTTGGGTGATTATCTCTAGATCCTTCTATGGTGGTGCCAATGGCACTGTTCCATGCTTTTCCATGGCTAGTATTCCATTGTGTACACGAACAACTTCTTCTTGATGAATTTTTCTGTTGATGGACATTTTGGTTTCTTCCAAGTCTTGGCTATGGTACATGTTGCTGCAGTGCAGGATTGCCAGCCTGTGTCTCTTTGATTCTGGTCTACCCAGGTGATAGGCCCATCAGTGATCCTACCAGATCCCATGCTAGCTCAATTTTTACCTTTAAACACACCTCCATTCTGTTTTCAGTACTGTCTGTTACCAGGTGACATCCCACCAGCAGCTAGAGGGTACAGAGTTCTCTAAAGCCCCTTCACCATTTATAAGTTGTAGACTTTTTTGCTGGTGATCATTCTGACGGCTGTGAGGTGAACGTTTTTGTAGACTGGATTTGCATGGCTTTATTAATTCCTGATGTTGAGCATGTTTCCTTGCCCTTTTTTTTAACAAAAAAAAGAGAGAAAAAGAAAGAATACAAAATGTGCGTAAACTAGGCCTCTTTAAAATGTCGTTTTGAAATATGCACGTCTTTTGAGATTTTTGCTCGATTTAGTGACCACGGATTTGTTTAGAGGGCAGGTGTCATTAACAAGCCTGGAATTATTTTGAATATCAAGTAACCATTATCGCTGGGTTTAGAGCTGCTGCTGTGTGAAAGGGCCACAAAGAGGCACAGTTCTCCTTTAACCAATCTGGTTATTAGGGCAACAGAGCCTTAATGAAAGTCGTGTTCTAGGTTGTAAATTAGAATGGAATGTGCCAGGAAAAAGCCCCTTAACTTTATATCCCACTACTTCTTCGCTTTTTAAATTTAATTTTCATTTTTTATCACAGCAAGTGTGATTACAATGTTTTGCTTTTTCTAGGTGTGCAAGATGTGGTGGTTTTACACATATATCTATTGTTCTTTGGATCCTTTTCCCATGTAGGTTACGACACAATGTTGAGTAGTCTTCTCTTGGTATTCCGTAGGTCTTTGGTGATTATATACTTCACCTGTGTTTGTATGTCTCTGTTCACCCCGATATCTTAATGTATCCAATCCTCACACCTTTCCATTGGTGAATCATAAGTTTGTTTAATAAATCTGTGATTGCCTTTCTCTGTGGAAATATCTTCACTGGTGTCAAGTTTTAGGTGACACCTATAAGTGATATCATAGTATATGTGTCTTTCACTTTCTGACTTACGACAAGTTGTGTGATTACTTCTAGACTCATCTACGGTGTTGCAAATGGCATTGTGTCATTTTTTTCCTTGGCTAATATTCGGTCTGTGCATGTACCAGTTCTTCTTTGTCCACTCATCTGTTGATGGAATTTTTGGTTGCTTCCACGTCTTGACTATTGTAATACTGCTGCAGTGCACATTTGCCTGCCTGTGTCTCTCCAATTCTGTCATCTTCGGTCTTAGACCAAGTAGTGGGCCCGCTGGATCATATGGTAGCCAATTGTTTACCTTGTGAAGGCACCTCCATTCTGTTCCATTAATGGCTCTTACCAGGTTACGTCCCATTTAAAGTTCAGGGTATGCACTTCTCCATAACCCCTTCAGCATTTATTGCTTGTAGTTTTTCTACTAATTTTTATTCTGACTGCTGTGAGCTGATACCTCTTTGTGGTTGGATTTGCATGTGTCTCATAATGCCTTGAAATTTAGCATTCAGGCATGTCCTTTTTTTTCTTCAAACTGTGAGTACAGCTTACCTCCTCAAATGGTTTTCTTGAAATATGTGCCACATTTTGAAATATTTTGGCCATTACCTCCCTGAAGACATTTTGAGGGCAGCTTTCATTTACAGCCCTCCAGTACTTGTGCATATGAAGTGACTATTAGTACAGGTTTTAAAGCTGCTGTTGCAGGTAACGGCCAGAGGGCGGCAGCATTTCTGCTTTCCCCACTCTGGTAACTAGGGAAACAGACCTTCCTGCCAGTGGTGTTCCTTGGTTATAAATTAAAGTGGAGTGTCCCCGCATAAACCCACAAAAGCTGATGTCTCCTTACTTATGTTTGCTTTTTAAATTGAATTTACATTTTTTATTGGCGTAATATTCCATTCTGTACATGGACCACTTCTTCTTTGTGCATTCCTCTGTTGATGGACATTTTCATTGCTTCAAAGTGTTGGCAGTGTTAAATATGGCTGGAGTGCAGGATTGCCAGCCTGTGTCTTTTTGATTCTCATCCTCTCAGGCGATAGGCCCAGCACGGGTATGCTTGATTGAATGGTAGCTCAATGTTTACCTTTCGAGGCAGCTACATTGTGTTTTCATTAGTGGCTCTTACCACGTCCCACTTAGAACCGAGGGTACGCATTTCTCCGCAACCCCTTCAGCATTTATTGTTTGCAGAACTTTTGCTGATGACTATTTTGACTGGTGTGAGCTGATAGGTTTTTGTAATTTGGATTTGCATGTCTTTAATAATACCTAATGGTCAGCTTTCTTCCACACCTTTTTTTTATTCTGTTAAACAAAAACAGGAAAAAATGTGAGTACAATAAACCTCTTGAAATTGTCTTCTTGGAAGGTTGCCCTCTTGATTTTTGCGGTCGATTTTCGATACCAGGATGTTTTTTGAGGGTAGGTGTCATTTACAGGGCTGCAATGAGTGTGAATATTTAGTGACCCTTAGCACTGGTTTTAAAGCTGCTGTTGTGGGAAACGGCCACAAGTCTGCAGCATTTCTCCATCCCCAAATCCGGTTACTAGGGCAGCAGATCCTTTCTGGAAGTCATGTTACCAGGTTGTAAATTAGAATGCAATGTGCCAGGAAGAAACCCCATAAGTTTATGTCACGTTACTTCTTGTTCGTTGTTTGAATTACTTAAATCAGGGTAATGATTAGAATATTGTTTGTCCTAGGTGACACAGTCTGGTTCATTTGTACATTATATTTATATATATGAATATGTGTATAGATATATAGATATAGATATATAGATATAGATGTGCGGATCCTCCTCCCATGTAAATTATTGAAGAGTGTCCCGTAGACCTCCGTTTCTATATGGCCGGTCTTTTTGACATACGTATTTAATACGCATTTGTACACGTATGGTAAACCTGGTCTTAATTTATCCATTCCCTCCACCTTTCCTTTTAGATAAGCATAATTTGTTTTCTAAGTCTGTGAGTGTCTTTCTCTGTGGAAATATGTTCATTTGGGTCAGTTGTCAGATAACG
This sequence comes from Stenella coeruleoalba, assembly GCF_951394435.1. Lineage (NCBI taxonomy): Eukaryota > Metazoa > Chordata > Mammalia > Artiodactyla > Delphinidae > Stenella > Stenella coeruleoalba. The sequence goes on along the minus strand of NW_027646447.1, from coordinate 653,848 downwards.
CCTATAAGTGATATCATAGGATATGTATTTTGCTTTCCGACTTACCTCACATTCTGTGATGATCTCTAGGCTCATCTATGGTGTCTCAAAGAGCAGTGTTTCATTGTTTTCCAAGGTTAATATTCCATTGTGTACATGGACCACTTCTTCTTTATCAATTCATCTGTTGATGGACATTTTGGTTGTTTCCGTATCTTGGCTACTGTGAAAGAGGCTGCAGTGCAGCTGTTGCAGCCTCTGTCTTCTCGATTCTGGTCTTCTCAGGTGAGAGGCCCAACATTGGGCCTGCTGGATGGAATGGTGGCTCGGTTTTACATTTCTTTTTTTGGTGTGTGTGGTACGATGGCCTCTCACTGTTGCGGCCTTTCCCGTTGTGGAGCACAGGCTCCGGACGTGCATGCTCAGCGGCTATGCCTCACGGGCCTAGCCACTCTGCGGCATGTGGGATCTTCCCGGACTGGGGCACGAACCCGTGTCCCCTGCATCGGAAGGTGGACTCTCAACCACTGCACCACCAGGGAAGCCCCAGTTTTTACTTTTAAATGAGGTCCTTTCTGTTCTCATTATTGGCTGTAACCACTTTACATCTCACCAGCAGCTAGAGAATACACAGTTCTCTAAAACCCTTTCAGCATGTATTGTTTGTAGATGTTTTGCTGATGGTAGTTGACGTGTGTGAGTTGAAACCTTTTGGTAGATTAGATTTGCATGAGTCTAATAATTCCTGATGTTGAGCTTTTATACATTTTCCTTTCTTTAGAAGAAGAGTGTGCAAACTTATCTCTCCATACTATCTCCTTTAAACATTTGCATGTCTTGAATAATTTTGGTCATTCCCTAGCTCAGGACATTTTTTGAGGGCAGGTGTCCTTTACAGCCCTGAGTCTGTGAATGTTAAGTGACCATTAGCAGTGGGTTTAAAGCCGCTCTTGCCGCAAACGGCCACAAGGTGGCAGCATTTCTACATTTCCAACTCTGGGTTTTTGGGCAACAGAGGCTTCCTGGAAATCCTGTTAGTAGGCTGCAAATTGGGGCGGAATGTGCCAGGGCAAACCCCCAAGAGCTTGTATCTCCTTATTCCTTGTTTGTTTTTTAAATTTAATTTTTATTTAGTATCAGAGTAAATTTGATAAAAATGTTGTGTGTGTTCTAGGTGTACAGAATCTGGTTCATTTTATGTAAGTATCGATCCATTCATCTTTGGATCCTTTCCCGTGTAGGTTATTACAGAATGTTGAGTAGACCTCTCTTGGTATTCCGTAGGTATTTGGTGATTATATATTTCATGTGTATTAGTACATGTCTCTTAATCCCCATATCCTAATTCATACCTTCCTTACTCCTTTCCATTTGGTTAAACATAATTTGGTTTTCTGAATCTATGAGTGTCCTTCTCTTGGGAAGTATTTCATGGGTATCAATTTTTAGGTAACACCTATAATTGAGGTCATAGGATATCTGTCTTTTGGTTTCTTTCTTACTTCAAGTTGGGTGATTATCTCTAGATCCTTCTATGGTGGTGCCAATGGCACTGTTCCATGCTTTTCCATGGCTAGTATTCCATTGTGTACACGAACAACTTCTTCTTGATGAATTTTTCTGTTGATGGACATTTTGGTTTCTTCCAAGTCTTGGCTATGGTACATGTTGCTGCAGTGCAGGATTGCCAGCCTGTGTCTCTTTGATTCTGGTCTACCCAGGTGATAGGCCCATCAGTGATCCTACCAGATCCCATGCTAGCTCAATTTTTACCTTTAAACACACCTCCATTCTGTTTTCAGTACTGTCTGTTACCAGGTGACATCCCACCAGCAGCTAGAGGGTACAGAGTTCTCTAAAGCCCCTTCACCATTTATAAGTTGTAGACTTTTTTGCTGGTGATCATTCTGACGGCTGTGAGGTGAACGTTTTTGTAGACTGGATTTGCATGGCTTTATTAATTCCTGATGTTGAGCATGTTTCCTTGCCCTTTTTTTTAACAAAAAAAAGAGAGAAAAAGAAAGAATACAAAATGTGCGTAAACTAGGCCTCTTTAAAATGTCGTTTTGAAATATGCACGTCTTTTGAGATTTTTGCTCGATTTAGTGACCACGGATTTGTTTAGAGGGCAGGTGTCATTAACAAGCCTGGAATTATTTTGAATATCAAGTAACCATTATCGCTGGGTTTAGAGCTGCTGCTGTGTGAAAGGGCCACAAAGAGGCACAGTTCTCCTTTAACCAATCTGGTTATTAGGGCAACAGAGCCTTAATGAAAGTCGTGTTCTAGGTTGTAAATTAGAATGGAATGTGCCAGGAAAAAGCCCCTTAACTTTATATCCCACTACTTCTTCGCTTTTTAAATTTAATTTTCATTTTTTATCACAGCAAGTGTGATTACAATGTTTTGCTTTTTCTAGGTGTGCAAGATGTGGTGGTTTTACACATATATCTATTGTTCTTTGGATCCTTTTCCCATGTAGGTTACGACACAATGTTGAGTAGTCTTCTCTTGGTATTCCGTAGGTCTTTGGTGATTATATACTTCACCTGTGTTTGTATGTCTCTGTTCACCCCGATATCTTAATGTATCCAATCCTCACACCTTTCCATTGGTGAATCATAAGTTTGTTTAATAAATCTGTGATTGCCTTTCTCTGTGGAAATATCTTCACTGGTGTCAAGTTTTAGGTGACACCTATAAGTGATATCATAGTATATGTGTCTTTCACTTTCTGACTTACGACAAGTTGTGTGATTACTTCTAGACTCATCTACGGTGTTGCAAATGGCATTGTGTCATTTTTTTCCTTGGCTAATATTCGGTCTGTGCATGTACCAGTTCTTCTTTGTCCACTCATCTGTTGATGGAATTTTTGGTTGCTTCCACGTCTTGACTATTGTAATACTGCTGCAGTGCACATTTGCCTGCCTGTGTCTCTCCAATTCTGTCATCTTCGGTCTTAGACCAAGTAGTGGGCCCGCTGGATCATATGGTAGCCAATTGTTTACCTTGTGAAGGCACCTCCATTCTGTTCCATTAATGGCTCTTACCAGGTTACGTCCCATTTAAAGTTGAGGGTATGCACTTCTCCATAACCCCTTCAGCATTTATTGCTTGTAGTTTTTCTACTAATTTTTATTCTGACTGCTGTGAGCTGATACCTCTTTGTGGTTGGATTTGCATGTGTCTCATAATGCCTTGAAATTTAGCATTCAGGCATGTCCTTTTTTTTCTTCAAACTGTGAGTACAGCTTACCTCCTCAAATGGTTTTCTTGAAATATGTGCCACATTTTGAAATATTTTGGCCATTACCTCCCTGAAGACATTTTGAGGGCAGCTTTCATTTACAGCCCTCCAGTACTTGTGCATATGAAGTGACTATTAGTACAGGTTTTAAAGCTGCTGTTGCAGGTAACGGCCAGAGGGCGGCAGCATTTCTGCTTTCCCCACTCTGGTAACTAGGGAAACAGACCTTCCTGCCAGTGGTGTTCCTTGGTTATAAATTAAAGTGGAGTGTCCCCGCATAAACCCACAAAAGCTGATGTCTCCTTACTTATGTTTGTTTTTTAAATTGAATTTACATTTTTTATTGGCGTAATATTCCATTCTGTACATGGACCACTTCTTCTTTGTGCATTCCTCTGTTGATGGACATTTTCATTGCTTCAAAGTGTTGGCAGTGTTAAATATGGCTGGAGTGCAGGATTGCCAGCCTGTGTCTTTTTGATTCTCATCCTCTCAGGCGATAGGCCCAGCACGGGTATGCTTGATTGAATGGTAGCTCAATGTTTACCTTTCGAGGCAGCTACATTGTGTTTTCATTAGTGGCTCTTACCACGTCCCACTTAGAACCGAGGGTACGCATTTCTCCGCAACCCCTTCAGCATTTATTGTTTGCAGAACTTTTGCTGATGACTATTTTGACTGGTGTGAGCTGATAGGTTTTTGTAATTTGGATTTGCATGTCTTTAATAATACCTAATGGTCAGCTTTCTTCCACACCTTTTTTTTATTCTGTTAAACAAAAACAGGAAAAAATGTGAGTACAATAAACCTCTTGAAATTGTCTTCTTGGAAGGTTGCCCTCTTGATTTTTGCGGTCGATTTTCGATACCAGGATGTTTTTTGAGGGTAGGTGTCATTTACAGGGCTGCAATGAGTGTGAATATTTAGTGACCCTTAGCACTGGTTTTAAAGCTGCTGTTGTGGGAAACGGCCACAAGTCTGCAGCATTTCTCCATCCCCAAATCCGGTTACTAGGGCAGCAGATCCTTTCTGGAAGTCATGTTAGCAGGTTGTAAATTAGAATGCAATGTGCCAGGAAGAAACCCCATAAGTTTATGTCACGTTACTTCTTGTTCGTTGTTTGAATTACTTAAATCAGGGTAATGATTAGAATATTGTTTGTCCTAGGTGACACAGTCTGGTTCATTTGTACATTATATTTATATATATGAATATGTGTATAGATATATAGATATAGATATATAGATATAGATGTGCGGATCCTCCTCCCATGTAAATTATTGAAGAGTGTCCCGTAGACCTCCGTTTCTATATGGCCGGTCTTTTTGACATACGTATTTAATACGCATTTGTACACGTATGGTAAACCTGGTCTTAATTTATCCATTCCCTCCACCTTTCCTTTTAGATAAGCGTAATTTGTTTTCTAAGTCTGTGAGTGTCTTTCTCTGTGGAAATATGTTCATTTGGGTCAGTTGTCAGATAACGCCTATAAGTGATATCATAGGATATGTATTTTGCTTTCCGACTTACCTCACGTTCTGTGATGATCTCTAGGCTCATCTATGGTGTCTCAAAGAGCAGTGTTTCATTGTTTTCCAAGGTTAATATTCCATTGTGTACATGGACCACTTCTTCTTTATCAATTCATCTGTTGATGGACATTTTGGTTGTTTCCGTATCTTGGCTACTGTGAAAGTGGCTGCAGTGCAGCTGTTGCAGCCTCTGTCTTCTCGATTCTGGTCTTCTCAGGTGAGAGGCCCAACATTGGGCCTGCTGGATGGAATGGTGGCTCGGTTTTACATTTCTTTTTTTGGTGTGTGTGGTACGATGGCCTCTCACTGTTGCGGCCTTTCCCGTTGTGGAGCACAGGCTCCGGACGTGCATGCTCAGCGGCTATGCCTCACGGGCCTAGCCACTCTGCGGCATGTGGGATCTTCCCGGACTGGGGCACGAACCCGTGTCCCCTGCATCGGAAAGTGGACTCTCAACCACTGCACCACCAGGGAAGCCCCAGTTTTTACTTTTAAATGAGGTCCTTTCTGTTCTCATTATTGGCTGTAACCACTTTACATCTCACCAGCAGCTAGAGAGTACACAGTTCTCTAAAACCCTTTCAGCATGTATTGTTTGTAGATGTTTTGCTGATGGTAGTTGACGTGTGTGAGTTGAAACCTTTTGGTAGATTAGATTTGCATGAGTCTAATAATTCCTGATGTTGAGCTTTTATACATTTTCCTTTCTTTAGAAGAAGAGTGTGCAAACTTATCTCTCCATACTATCTCCTTTAAACATTTGCATGTCTTGAATAATTTTGGTCATTCCCTAGCTCAGGACATTTTTTGAGGGCAGGTGTCCTTTACAGCCCTGAGTCTGTGAATGTTAAGTGACCATTAGCAGTGGGTTTAAAGCCGCTCTTGCCGCAAACGGCCACAAGGTGGCAGCATTTCTACATTTCCAACTCTGGGTTTTTGGGCAACAGAGGCTTCCTGGAAATCCTGTTAGTAGGCTGCAAATTGGGGCGGAATGTGCCAGGGCAAACCCCCAAGAGCTTGTATCTCCTTACTCCTTGTTTGTTTTTTAAATTTAATTTTTATTTAGTATCAGAGTAAATTTGATAAAAATGTTGTGTGTGTTCTAGGTGTACAGAATCTGGTTCATTTTATGTATGTATCGATCTATTCATCTTTGGATCCTCTCCCGTGTAGGTTATTACAGAATGTTGAGTAGACCTCTCTTGGTATTCCGTAGGTATTTGGTGATTATATATTTCATGTGTATTAGTACATGTCTGTTAATCCCCATATCCTAATTCATACCTTCCTTACACCTTTCCATTTGGTTAAACATAGTTTGGTTTTCTGAAACTATGAGTGTCCTTCTCTTGGAAAGTATTTCATGGGTATCAATTTTTAGGTAACACCTATAATTGATGTCATAGGATATCTGTCTTTTGGTTTCTTTCTTACTTCAAGTTGGGTGATTATCTCTAGATCCTTCTATAGTGGTGCCAATGGCACTGTTCCATGCTTTTCCATGGCTAATATTCCATTGTGTACACGGACCACTTCTTCTTCATGCATTTTTCTGATGATGGACATTTTGTTTTCTTCCAAGTCTTCGCTATGGTACATGTTGCTGCAGTGCAGGATTGCCAGCCTGTGTCTCTTTGATTCTGGTCAACCCAGGTGATAGGCCCATCAGTGATCCTACCGGATCACATGGTATCTCAATTTTTACCTTTAAACACACCTCCATTCTGCTTTCAGTACTGTCTGTTACCAGGTGACATCGCACCAGCAGCTAGAGGGTACAGAGTTCTCTAAAGCCCCTTCACCATTTATAAGTTGTAGACATTTTTGCTGGTGATCATTCTGACGGCTGTGAGGTGAACGTTTTTGTAGACTGGATTTGCATGGCTTTATTAATTCCTGATGTTGAGCATGTTTCCTTGCCCTTTTTTTAACAAAAAAAGAGAGACAAAGAAAGAATACAAAATGTGCGTAAAATAAGCCTCTTTAAATTGTCGTTTTGAAATATGCACGTCTTTTGAGATTTTTGTTCGATTTAGTGACCACGGACTTATTTAGAGGGCAGGTGTCATTAACAAGCCTGGAATTATTTTGAATATCAAGTAACCATTATCGCTGGGTTTAGAGCTGCTGCTGTGTGAAAGGGCCACAAAGAGGCACAGTTCTCCTTTAACAAATCTGGTTATTAGGGCAACAGAGCCTTAATGAAAGTCGTGTTCTAGGTTGTAAATTAGAATGGAATGTGCCAGGAAAAAGCCCCTTAACTTTATATCCCACTACTTCTTCGTTTTTTAAATTTAATTTTCATTTTTTATCACAGCAAGTGTGATTACAATGTTTTGCTTTTTCTAGGTGTGCAAGATGTGGTGGTTTTACACATATATCTATTGTTCTTTGGATCCTTTTCCCATGTAGGTTACGACACAATGTTGAGTAGTCTTCCCTTGGTATTCTGTAGGTCTTTGGTGATTATATACTTCACCTGTGTTTGTATATCTCTGTTAACCCCGATATCTTAATGTATCCAATCCTCACACCTTTCCATTGGTGAATCATAAGTTTGTTTAATAAATCTGTGATTGCCTTTCTCTGTGGAAATATCTTCACTGGTGTCAAGTTTTAGGTGACACCTATAAGTGATATCATAGTATATGTGTCTTTCACTTTCTGACTTACGACAAGTTGTGTGATTACTTCTAGACTCATCTACGGTGTTGCAAATGGCATTGTGTCATTTTTTTCCTTGGCTAATATTCGGTCTGTGCATGTGCCAGTTCTTCTTTGTCCACTCACCTGTTGATGGAATTTTTGGTTGCTTCCACGTCTTGACTATTGTAATACTGCTGCAGTGCACATTTGCCTGCCTGTGTCTCTCCAATTCTGTCATCTTCGGTTTTAGACCAAGTAGAGGGCCTGCTGGATCATATGGTAGCAAATTGTTTACCTTGTAAAGGCACCTCCATTCTGTTCCATTAATGGCTCTTACCAGGTTATGTCCCATTTAAAGTTGAGGGTATGCACTTCTCCATAACCCCTTCAGCATTTATGGTTTGTAGTTTTTCTACTAACTTTTATTCTGACTGCTGTGAGCTGATACCTCTTTGTGGTTGGATTTGCATGTGTCTCATAATGCCTTGAAATTTAGCATTCAGGCATGTCCTTTTTTTTCTTCAAACTGTGAGTACAGCTTACCTCCTCAAATGGTTTTCTTGAAATATGTGCCACATTTTGAAATATTTTGGCCATTACCTCCCTGAAGACATTTTGAGGGCAGGTTTCATTTACAGCCCTCGAGTACTTGTGCATATGAGGTGCTGTTCAGCACAGGTTGTAAAGCTGCTGTTGCAGGCAACGGCCATTTAGCGGCAGCATTTCTGCTTTCCCCATTCTGGTAACCAGGGAAACAGACCTTCCTGCTAGTGGTGTTCCTCTTGTATACACTAGAGGTGAATTTGCCTGTATAAACCCCCAATGGCTGATGTTGTCATACACTAAACTGTAACCAAAACTGTACTCGTTCCCTAACCCTAACCCTAAACCTTACACTAAGCTGTGCCATAATAATAACACATAGACTAACACTATCACGTACCCTAACCCTAACCCTAAACCTTATACTTACCCAAGTCCTAATTGTAACACGTACACTAACAGTAACACTAACCCTAACAGGTACCCTAAACCGTTGTCGTACCCTAGACAGTGACCTAATCCGTACCCTTTCCCTAACGCTAAACCTAACCCTAAACCGTCCCCTAACCCACAACCTAATCCTAACCCGTATACTAACAGTAACCCACACCCTTACATGGATTCTAACCAAACCCGTTGTCGTACACTAACTGGTACCATAAGCTGTATCCATTCCCTAATGCTAATCCTAACCATAACCCTAACCCTAAATCATACCCTAACCCGTACCCTGATCCTAACCCATACCTTGGCGGGGGAACCGTATATCACACTGTCACCATAGAAAAACCTACAGACACTGCAGTGACGGTGGCCAATAAGACCGGCTGGACTCCTCGCTACTTCAAAATTTCTTGTGACTCTGGGACTAATGGAATACAGAAGAAGACATCATCTAAGTCTAATACAGAATACCATGTCCTGGTGGATGGTAGAATGACCATCAGTGTGTAGGAATTAGGAACTACTGGATGTATATTTTCAGGTGCTTCACTGACCTGACGTCCTTTACCAAGTACCCAGTAGCCCACAGGGCTCTCATGGTCAGGCCCCTCCCAGGACATGGAGCTCACCTGGGCAGGTACCCAGCAGCCCACGGGGCTCTCGTGGTCAGGCCCCTCCCAGGATTTGGAGATCACCTGGGCAGGTACCCAGCAGGCCACGGGGCTCTCATGGTCAGGCCCCTCCCAGGATATGGAGCTCACCTGTGCAGATACCCAGCAGCCCACGGGGCTCTCGTGGTCAGGCCCCTCCCAGGATATGGAGCTCACCTGTGCAGGTACCCAGCAAGACTGGGCACACAGGAACTGTGCACATAGCCCCCATTGCAGAGCACCCCCAGCTCACCTGTTGCTGAGGGCTGACACAGAGCACCTCAGAGCACGACTTGAACTAACAAATAACAGCTCCAACAGGTCTGTGACACTGGACGTCACTCTGTGCGGCCTCCCTCCACCTGGTCTTCCAGAGACTTCCACTGCAGCCGGGGCACCAGGCCTCTGTCTCCACCCACCACCCCTCCTCTCCCTGACTACTGGGTTCCTCTCATTAGGAGAGGGTCTTCTTGAATTGTCTCCCACTCATGGGCCAGATAAAATGATTAGAAAAGAAGCCAGAGCTGCAGCCCCTTGTCTATCCTGACTCTCAGGAGCCCACACCTGTTCCTTGGACCTGGTTGGTTCATCAAGGTCCATTTTCTGCTGCTGTGAGCCCCGGAGGGGCGAGGATTGGCTGACCTGGGCAGCCTGACACTGCCGGCCAGCCCTCTCCAGGTGTGCCTGGTTTGAGGTCAATATAAACACCGCTCCAGGCAGCAAGGGCCCCTTCAGTTGTGTCTGACGCCATATTCTCTGCCCCGTCAGCAGTGTCGGGGCTGGGCTTGTGGGAGGGAGTGAGGGGCCACGGTTTTTTGGGTGGCCCGGTGTGAGTGGGGCTCTGCTGGGCTTTCTGCAGGAGTTGCCAAGCTGCCAACTGCTAAAGAGGATGTGTCACCCATATCTGCTGCTGGAATTTCTCCCCAGGCAGAGGTGAGTAAGGAAAAAAGCAGTGGGGGCCGGGACAGGAGGGGTATCTCAGGCAGGGAAATGGAAAGCTTCCAGAAGTGCGCCTGGGGCCAGGACCATCCTGGCTGGCCTGTAGGCACCAAGTCAGCCTGGGTGCTGTCACTGGTGTGGCTCCATGGCCCTTCCTCTAGGCTTTCAAGTCCTTGCACAGATTCAGATGTTTTACCTGGGAATTGTGGGAACAGTTCAGGAGCAGCTGGCCTGGAGCTCAACTCACGTTTACTCAGAGATGCCTCAGCATGGTCCCCCAGCTTTGCAATGAGGATGCTCCTTGTGGGGGGAGGGCTGCTGGCTGCATGGGAGACGATTACTCACCTCTGACCAACTTCAGGATTCTTTACCTTTGGAGCAAGTGCCCTGATAGGGCTTTCCTGTTTATAACTGGTGGGTTCTGCTTTTTTTTTTTTCTTTTTGGGTTGAATGTAGGTTTTATTCCTCTTTTTCGTATTTATAGATAGAAGCATGGAAATAATTCATTCATATAAATACATGTATGGGAATGGAAGAACTATCTTTCTGTTTTACTTTTTGTATGTTTATTTATTTTTTTCATTTTTAATTTTATTATTATACAGCAGGTTCTTTCTGGTTATCGATTATACACATATGGGTGTATATAAAGCAGTCCCAAACTCCCAATTCATCCCAACACTACCCCCCCATGGCTTTCCCCCCTTGGTGTCCATACGTTTGTTCTCTACATCTGTGTCTCTATTTCTGCCCTGCAAACCAGTTCATCTGTTCCATTTTTCTTGGTTCCACATATATGCATTAATATACAATATTTCTTTTTCTCTTTCTGTCTTGTTTCATTCTGTATGACAATCTCTAGGTCCATCGACGTCTGTACAAATGACCCAATTTCATTCCTTTTTATGGCTGAGTAACATTCCATTTTATATATGTACCACATCTTTATCCATTCGTCTGTCTGTGTGCATTTAGGTTGCTCCCATTACCTGGCTATTGTAAATAGTGCTGCAGTGAACATTGTGGTGAATGTGTCTTTTTGATTTATGTTTTTCTCTGGGTATATGCCCAGTAGTGGGATTGCTGGATCATATGGTAATTCTATTTTTAGCTTTTTAAGGAACCTCCATATTGTTCTCCATAGTGACTGTATCAATTTACATTCCCACCAATAGTGGAACAGGGTTCCTTTTCTCCACACCCTCCCCAGCATTTGTTGTTTGTAGATTTTCTGATGATGTCCGTTCTAACAGGTGTGAGGTGATACCTCATTGTAGTTTTGATTTGCATTTCTCTAATAATTAGTGATGTTGAGAAACTTTCCATGTGCTTCTTGGCCATCTCTCTCTCTTCTTGGAATCAATGTCTATTTAGATCTTCTGCCATTTTTGTATTGGGTTGTTTTTTTTTTAATATTGAGCTGCATGTGCTGTTTATATATTATTGGAGATTAAACCTTTGTCTGTTGATTCGTTTGCAAATATATTCTCCCATTCTGAGGGCTGTCTTTTCGTCTTGTTTTTACTTTCCTTTGCTTTGCAAAAGCTTTTATGTTTCATTAGTTCCCATTTGTTTATTTTTCTTTTTTATTGTATTACTCTAGGAGGTGGATCAAAAAAGATCTTGTTGTGATTTATGTCAGAGTATTCTTCCTATTTTTTCCTCTAAGAGTTTTATACTGTCCAGTCTTACATTAAGGTCTCTAATCCATTTTGAATTTATTTTTCTGTATGGTGTTAGGGAGTATTCTAATTTCATTCTTTTACATGTAGCTGCCCATTTTTCCCAGAACCACTGATTGAAGAGACTGTCTTTTCTCCATTGTATAGTCTTGCCTCCTGTGTCATAGATTATTGACCATTGGTATGTAGGTTTATCTCTGGGTTTTCTTTTTTTTTTTTTCATTTTACAACTTTATTGGAGTATAATTGCTTTACAATGATGTGTTAGTTTCTGGTGTATAACAAAGTGAATCAGCTATACATATACCACCATATCCCCTCCCTCTTGCATCTCTCTCTCACTGTCTCTATCCCACCACTTTAGGTGTTCACAAAGCACAGAGCTGATCTCCCTGTGCTATGTGGCTTCTTCCCAGTAGCTATCGATGTTACATTTGGTAATGTATATATGTCCATGTCACTCTCTCACTTTGTCCCAGCTTACCCTTCCCCCTCCCCGTGTGCTCAAGTCCTTTCTGTACGTCTGTGTCCTTAATCCTGTCCCACCTCTAGGTTCTTCATGAACTCTTTTTTTCTTTAGACTCCATATATCTGTGTTAGCACATGTTATTTGTTTTCTTCTTTCTGACTTACTTTACTGTGTAGGACAGTCTCTACGTCCATCCATCTCACTACAAATAACTCAGTTTTGTTTCTTTTTATGGCTGAGTAATATTCCATTGTATATATGTGCCAGATCTTCTTTATCGATTCATCAGTCGATGGACACTTAGGTTGCTTCCATGTCCTGGCTATTGTAAATAGAGCTGCAATGAACATTGTTGAACATAACTCTTTTTGAATTATGGTTCTCTCAGGGTAAATGCCCAGGAGTTGGATTGCTGGGTCGTATGGTGCTTCTATTTTTAGTTTTTTAAGGAACCTCCATACCGTTCTCCCTAATGGCTATATCAATTTACATTCCCACCAACACTGAAAGAGTGTTCCCTTTTCTCCAATAAATGCCTCTCCTGCAATTATTTTTTGTAGATTTTTTGATGATTGCCATTCTGACTGCTGTGAGTGATACCTCACTGTAGTTTTGATTTACATTTCTGCAATGATTGGTGATGTTCAGCATCCTTTCATGTGTTTGTTGGCAACCTGTATATCGTCTTTGGAGAAATGTCTATTTAGGTCTTCTGCCCATTCCTGGATTGGGTTGTTTGTTTTTGTGATATTGAGCTACATGAGCTGCTTGTAAATTTTGGAGATTAATCCTTTGTCATTTGCTTCATGTGAAAATATTTTCTCCCATTGTGAGGGTTGTCTTTTTGTCTTCTTTATGTGTTTCTTTGCTGTGCAAAAGCTTTTAAGTTTCATTAGGTCCCATTTGTTTATTTTTGTTTTTATTTCCATTTCTCTAAGAGGTGGGTCAAATAGGATCTTGCTGTGATTTATGTCATAGAGTGTTCTGCCTATGTTTTTTTCTAAGAGTTTAATAGTGTTTGGCCTTAACATTTAGATCTCTAATCTATTTGGAGTTTATTTTTGTGTATGGTGTTATGGATGTTCTAATTTCATTCTTCTATGTGTAACTGTCCAGTTTTCCCAGCACCACTTACTGAAGAGACTGTCTTTTCTCCATTGTTTATCCTTGCCTCCTTTGTCATAGATGAGTTAGCCATAGGTATGTAGGTTTATCTCTGGGCTTTCTATGCTGTTCCATTGATCTATATTTCTGTTTTGGTGCCAGTACCATATAGTCTTGATTACTGTAGCTTTGTAGTATAGTCTGAAGTCAGGAAGTCTGATTCCTCCAGCTCTTTTAATTTCCCTCAAGACTGATTTGGCTATTCGGGGTGTTTTGTATCTCCATACACATTTTAAGGTTCTTTTGTTCTAGTTCTGTAGAAAATGCCACTGATAATTTGATAGGGATTGCATTGAATCTGTAGATTGCTTTGGGTAGTATAGTCATTTTCACAATATTGATGCTTCTAATCCAAGCATATGGTTAATACTCCCATCTGTTTATATAATCTTTGATTTCTTTCAGCAGTGTCTTATAGTTTTCTGAGTATAGGACTTTGACCTCCTTAGGTAGGTTCATTCCTACATATTTTATTCCTTTTGTTGCAATGGTGTATGGGATTGTTTCCTTAATTTCTCTTTCTCATCTTTCATTGTTAGTGTAGAGGAATGCAAGAGATTTCTGTGCATTAATTTTGTACCCTGCAACTTTACCAAATTCATTGATTAGCTCTAGTAATTTTCTAGCGTCATCTTTAAGATTCACTATGTGTAGTATCGTGTCATTTGCAAACAGTGAAAATTTTACTTCTTTTCCAATTTGTATTCCTTTTATTTCTTTTTTTCTCTGATTGCTGTGTCTAGGCCTTCCAAAACTATGTTGAATAATACTGGTGAGAGTGGACATCCTTGTTTTGTTCCTGATCTTAGAGGAAATTCTTGTAGTTTTTCACCATTGAGAATGATGTTTGTTGTGGGTTTGTCATATATGGCCTTTATTATGTTGAGGTAGATTCCCTCTATGTTCACTTTCTGGAGAATTTTTAATCATAAATGGGTGTTGAATTTTGTCAAAATTTTTCCTGCTTCTCTTGAGATGATATTTTTATTCTACAGTTTGTTAATATGGTGTATCACATTGATTGCTTTGTGTATATTGAAGAACCCTTGCGTTCCTGGGATAGACCCCACCTGATCATGGTGTGTGATCCTTTTAATGTGTTGTTCAATTCTGTTAGCTACTATTTTGTTGAGGATTTTTACATCTATATTCATCAGTGATATTGGTCTCTAATTTTCTTTTTGTGTAGTATCATTGTCTGGTTTTGGTATCAGTGTGATGGTGGCGTCATAGAATGAGTTTGGGAGTGTTCCTTTCCCTGCAAATTTCTGAAGAGTTTGAGAAGGTTGGGTGTTAGCTCTTGTCGAAATATTTGATAGAATTCACTTCTGATGCCATCTGGTTCTGGACTTTTGCTTGTTGGAAGATTTGTAATCACCGTTTCAATTTCATTACTTGTGATTGGTCTATTCATATTTTCTATTTATTCCTCTTTCAGTCTTGGAAGGTTATACGTTTCTAAGAATTTGTCCATTTCTTCCAGGTTGTCCATTTGATTGGCATAGAGTTGCTTGTAGAAGTCTCTTAGGAGCTTTGTATTTCTGTGGTGTCTGTTGCAACTTCTCCTTTTTCACTTCTAATTTTATTGATTTGAGTCCTCTCCCTCTTTTCCTTGAGTCTGGCTAACGATTTATCATTTTTGTTTATCTTCTCAAAGAACCAGCTTTTAGTTTTATTGATCTTTGCCATCGTTTTCTTTGTTTCTATTTCATTTATTTCTGCTCTGATCTTTATGATTTCTATCCTTCTGCTAACTTTGGGTTTCTTTCTTCTTTCTCTAATTCCTTTAGGTGTAAGGTTAGATTGTTTATTTGAGAGTTGTCTGGTTTCTTGAGGTAGGCTTGTATTGCTATAAACTTCCCTCTTAGGACTGCTTTTGCTGCATCCCATAGGTTTTGGATCATCATGTTTTTGTTGTCATTTGTCTCTAGGTTGTTTTTGATTTCCTCTTTTCTTTCTTCAGTGATGTCTTGGTTATTTAGTGACGTATTGTTGAGCCTCCATGTGTTTCTGTTTTTTACATATTTTTTCCCTGTAATTGATTTCTAATCTCATAACCTTGTGGTCAGAACAGATGCTTGATATGATTTCAGTTTTATTAAATTTCCTGAGGCTTTATTTGTGACCCAAGATGTGATCTATCCTGGAGAATGTTCTGCGTGAAGTTGAGAAAAACATGTAATCTGCTGTTTTTGGATGGAATGTCCTATAAATATCAATTAAATCTATTTGGTCTCTTGTGTCATTTAACGTTTGTGTTTCCTTATTAATTTTCTGTCCGGATGCTCTCCATTGGTGTAAGTAAAGTGTTAAAGTCCCCTGCTATTATTGTGTTACTGTCGATTTTCTCTTTTATAGCTGTTAGCAGTTGCCTTATGTATTGAGGTGCTCCCATGTTGGGTACATATATATTTATAATTGTTATGTCTTCTTCTTGGATTGATCCCTTGATCATTATGTAGTGTCCTTCCTTGTCTCTTGTAACACTCTTTATTTTAAAGTCTATTGTATCTGATATGAGTATTGCTACTCCAGCTTTCTTTTGATTTTCATTTGCATGGAATATCCTTTTCCATCCCCTCACTTTCAGTCTGTATGTTTCCCTAGGTCTGAAATGGGTCTCTTATAGACTGCATATACATGGATCTTGTTTTTGTATCCATTCAGCAAGACTGTGTCTTTAGTTTGGAGCATTTAATCCATTCACATTTAAGGTAAATATTGATATGTATATTCCTATTACTGTTTTCTTAATTGTTATGTGTTTGTTTTTGTAGATTCTTTTCTTCTGTTGTGTTTCCCACTTAGATAGGTTCCTTTAGCATTTGTTGTAGAGCTGGTTTGGTGGTGCTGAGTTCTCCTAGCTTTTGCTTGTCTGTAAAGCTTTTGATTTCTCCATTGAATCTGAATGAGATCTTGCTGGGTAGAGTTCTTTGGGTTGTAGGTTCTTCCCTTTCATCACTTTAAATATATCAGCCCACTCCCTTCTGGTTTGTAGAGTTTCTGCTGAGAAATCAGCTGTTAACCTTATGGGAGTTCCCTTGTATGTTGTCATTTTTCCCTTGTGCTTTCAATAATTTTTCTTTGTCTTTAATTTTTGTCAGTTTGATTATTATGTGTCTCGGCATTTTTCTCCTTGGGTTTATCCTGCCTGGGACTCTCTGTGCTTTCTGGACTTGGGTGGCTACTATTTCCTTTCCCGTGCTAGGGAAGTTTCCGACTATAATCTCTTCAAATATTTTCTCGGGTCCTTTCTCTCTCTCTTCACCTTCTGGGATCCCTATAATGCAAATTTTGTTGCGTTTAATGTTATCCCAGAGGTCTCTTAAGCTGTCTTCATTTCTTTGCATTCTTTTTTCTTTATTCTTTTCTGCAGCAGTGAATTCCACCTTTCTGTCTCCAGGCCAGTTATCGGTTCTTCTGCCTCAGTTATTCTACTATTGATTCCTTCTAGTGTATTTTTTTTTTTGCAGTACGCGGGCCTCTCACTTTTGTGGCCTCTCCCGTTGTGGAGCACAGGCTCTGGATGTGCAGGCTCAGCGGCCATGGCTCACGGGCCCAACCGCTCCTTGGCATGTGGGATCTTACCAGACCAGGGCACGAACCCATGTCCCCTGCATCGGCAGGTGGACTCTCAACCACTGCGCCACCAGGGAAGCCGCCTTCTAGTGTATTTTTCATTTCAGTTATTGTATTGTTCATCTCTGTTTGTTGGTTCTTTAATTCTTCTAGGTCTTTGTTAACTATTTCTTGCATCTTCTCGATCTTTGCCTCCATTCTTTTTCCAAGGTCTTGGATCATCTTCACTATCATTATTATGAATTCTTTTTCTGGAAGGTTGCCTATCTCCACCTCATTTAGTTGTTTTTCTGGGGTTTTATCTTGTTCCTTCATCTGGTACAAATTCCTCTGCCTTTTCATTTTGTCTATCTTTCTGTGAATGTGGTTTTCCATCCACAGGCTGAAGAACTCTAGTTCTTCTTACTTCTGCTGTCTGCTCTCTGCTGGATGAGTCTATCTTAGAGGCTTGTGCAGCATTCCTGATGTGAGGGACTGGTGGTGGGTAGAGCTGGGTGTTGCTCTGGTGGGCAGAGCTCAATAAAACTTTAATCCGCTTCTCTGCTGATGCATGGGGCAGAGTTCCCTCTCTGTTTGTTGTTTGGCCTGAGGCGACCCAGAACTGTGGCCTACCTGGCTCTTTGGTGGGGGTACCTGCGGACTCTGGGAGGGCTCATGCTAAGGAGGACTTCCCAGAACTTCTGCTGCCAGTGTCCCTGTCTGCACGGTGAGACCCAGTCACCCCCCGCCTCTGCAGGAGACCCTCTAAAACTAGCAGATAGGTCTGCTCAGTCTCCTGTGGGGTCACTGTTCCTTCCCTTGGGTCCTGATGTGCACACTACTGTGTGTGTCCTCCAAGAGTGGAGTCTCTGTTGTGACTCTACGTCTCTGAGTGGGGTTGAGACTCTGAGACTGAGTGGAGTCTCACAGACTCTGTGTCCTGTGAAACTTCGATGCTTTGTGGTTCTAGAAATCCTATAGGAGACGGTCCACAGCAGGTGAAGCTAATGCTGTCGGTGGAGGTGGTGAAGCCAAAGATCTGCAGTTCAGACTAAAGGTGCCAATGTACATTCAGGACAAAACAATCTCATGTGAATGTAGTTCAGGCAGGTTTAACATAAATAGAGTCAGGTTAATGCCTAACATCTTCTATCTTGTGCCTCCCCTCAGGGACCCCCTCCTCAGTTCCTGAGGCTCCTGTAACTCATGTACAGTGGAAGGGAGACTGGGCTCTGTCCAGTCTGAGCCCTGAGTTACACTTTGTGTATCTTAGGATACTTTGTATTTCTGTGGTGTCTGTTGTAACATCATCACTTTCATTTCTGATTTATTTGGGCCCTGTCTTTCTTAAAAAAACATACTACTATTGTCTTTTATTCTTTACAGAAGCTAAAAAAATGTTTGATCTATTACCCTTACTCTATGTGTAGGTTTTTCAGTGATATTTTTACTTTTGTTTGTTTTCTTGTTACTATCAATAATTAGTGAGACTTCTTTTAAGCTTAAGTAAATTCCTTCAACATTGCATATAAGGCTGGTTTATTAGTGATGAACTCTTTTAGCTTTTGCTAGTCTGGGAAACTCTTGACCTCTCCTTCAATTCTTTCTTTCCTCCATAAATTTATTTATTTATTTTTGGCTGTATTAGGTGTTCATTGCAGTGCGTGGGCTTTTCTCTAGTTGTGGCATGTGGAGACTACTCTTCGTTGTGGTGCATGGGCCGTTGTGGTGCATGGGCTTCTCATTGCAGTGGCCCTTCTTGTTGTGCAACATGGGCTCTAGGTGCTCAGGCTTCAGTAGTTGTGGCTAGCAGGCTCAGTAGTTGTGTCTCATGGGCTCTAGAGCACAGGCTCAGTAGTTGTGGCACACAGGCTTAGTTGCTCTGTGGCATGTGGGGTCTTCCTGGATCAGGGCCCGAACCCATGTCCCCTGCATTGGCAGGCAGATTCTCAACCACTGTGACATCAGGGAAGCCCTGTCCTGCAATTGTGAATAATAATTTTGCTGGTAGAGTATTCCTGTTGTAGACTTTTTCTTTTTAGCCCATTGATTATATCCTATCATCCCTTCCTAGTTTGAAAATTGTGCTGAGAAGTCATCTGACAGTCTTATGGGAATACCTTGAACATAACTAGACCCTTTTATTTCACTGCCTCTGTGATCACTCTTTAAATTTTTAAAGTTTTGGAGCTTTATAATATGTCTTGGTGTGGACCTGTTTGTCTTCATCTTGTTTGGGACTCTGTTTTTCCTGGACCTGGATGTGTGTTTCCTTCCCCAGGTTAGGAAAGTTATCAGTTCCTCTATCCGCCAATAAGTTATCTGCCCGTTTCTCTCTTCTCCTCGTTCTGGGGCCCCTGTAATGCTCATGTTAATACTCTTGATGTTGTCTTAGAGGTCCCTTTACGTATACTCTTAATTGCTTTTACTTTGTGCTATTCAGTTTGGGTGATTTTCACTACTCTGTTTTCCATTTCACTGATCTGTTCTTCTGTATCATACAGTATAATGTGGCTTCTCTCATGTACATGTGTGTGTGTTTTAATCTCCTTTATTGTATTGTTCAGTGTTTTGTTCTTTTTGACATTTTATTACTCTGTTGAAATTCTCACTATGTCTATCTAGTCTTCTCCTGACTCGGCTGAGCGTCTTTATAATCATTACTGTGAACACTTTTTTTATCGGGTAGAATGCTTATCCCTGTTTTATTCAGTTCTTTTTCTGATGTCATGTCTTGTTACTTCATTTGTAACATATTCCTCTATTTCCTTATGCTTCCTAAGTCTCTGTACATCTTTATTCATTAGGTTCAGGTTGTTACATTCCCGGGTCTCAGAGAAGTGGCCTTATATAGGAGATGACTGATAGGGCCCAGCAGCACATTGTCCTCTGGCCAGCAGAGCCACACACTCCAGGGGTGTCCCCTGTGTGGGCTGCACACACCTTTCTCTTACGGTGGGGCCAACTGCTGTAGACAAGCTGGTAGGTGGTATTGGACCCTGGCCTAAATGGCTGTGAGCCCCTGCAGTATGTGATTGATTGCCATGGGTGTACTGATATCCAAGGCAGCCCTCCATTATGGGTGGCTGTGTGGTGCTCCAGGTGCACAAGTGGACAGTGTAGGCCCCCAGTGTGTCTGGTTGTGAGGCCTTCTGGTGCGAGAGTGCTATGGGTATGGTGGTAAATGGGGCAGGTCCCTGATTCTAATCAGTTCCAGGGAAGATTCTAAAATGTTGCTTGCCCATGTCTCAGTTCCTAGTGGGAGTCCCAGTTGCCTCTTGCCTTTCCAAGAAGCTCTCCGAGATTAGCAAGTGGGTCTGGCACACGTGTCTTTCATTCTATTGGCTCTGCACAGGGACTGAGAACACGTGAGATTTGTGTGTGCCCTATGAGAGCAGTCTCAGTTTCCTTTAGTCTCCAGATTTCCTGAAAATAGGCCCTGCAAGTTTTCAAAGCCAGACCTGCTGTGTTCTTTTCTTCCAGTGCAGGAACCCTGGGCTGAGCAGCCTAATGCCAGGCTCATACCCTTCCCTCCATGTGGAGGACCTATGCAATTGTGATATCTTCCAGCTGTGGGTCACTGTGCTATATGTGTGGGTTCCAATTAGACTGTGTTTCCAGTCCTCCTACCTGCCTTGTGGTTTCTCCTTCCTTATATCTTAAGTTGTGGAAAACATTCCCTGTTGGTCTTCAGAGATAATTTCCGTGTAAGTTGTTGTAATTTGGGTGTGCCTTTGGCAGCAGGGGAGCTCAGTATCTTCCTACTCTATCATCTTGATCCCCTCTCAAGAATTCTTTGAAAATATATGCATCTATTACTGTAAACATAACTCTTTGAATTGCAGTCTTGTTCCTGTATTCCATAAATTTAGGTACTTTGTGTTTCCAATTTTGTTTGCTTTAAGATTTCTTTTAAATTTCCGTTTTGATTTATTCCTGTATGCATTGGCTATTCAGGAGCTTATTGTTCAATTTCTAAGTGTTCTTGAATTTTCAATTATTCTTTTTAATATTGAATTTCAGTTTCATACCATTGTGGTTGGAAATGATCCTTGATATGATTTCAATATTCTTGGATCTTTGAAGACTTGTTTTGTGGCTTAACATAGGATCTACCTTAGGTAATGTTCTATGTGTACTTAAGAACAAAGGAAAGTTTGCTGCTGTTGAGTGGAATATACTGTAGATGTATGTTAGGTTCATTTGATATCAAGTGTGTGTTCAGGTTCAGTGTTCCCTGATTGATATTATGTCCGGATGATCTATACAGTGTTGAAAGTTGGGTATCGATGTTTCTTACCATTATTTTATTTCTGCACATTTTCCCCTTCACGTGGGTTAATATATTCTTTATATGTTGAGAGGCTCCAAAGCTGGATACATACATATTTATAATTGTCATGATTTCTTGATGAATTAATCCATTTATCATTATATGATAACCTTCTTTCCTTTGAGAAGTTTGACTTCAAGTCTTTTTTATCTCATAATAGACTAGTCAGTCAAGTATCATTTTCATGGAGTATTTTGTTCCCAATCTTTCAATTTTATGCTATATATGGATTAGAAGTTAACAGGAATATCTTGTACACAGTATAATTGAACTTTCTTTAATCCATTCAGCCACCCTATGGATTATTTAAATTGAAGTATAGTTGATTTACAATATTACTTTAGTCTCAGGGGTACAACATATGGATTGAATATTTTTATAGATCATGTTCCACTAAAGTGATTACACAATAATGTCTATATTTCCCTGTGTTGTGTTATATATCCTTGTTTGTTTATTTCATACATAGGGGTACTGGATTTAGAGAAACAAACTACTGTTTTTCCCTCCCCCTTTAAGTCGCCCCACCAGTAACCACTAATTTGTTCTCTGTGAGTCTATTTCTGTTTTGTTATATACATACATTTCTTGCATTTTTAGATTCTACAGAGAAGTGAGAACATAGTGTATTTGTCCTTCTCTAACTTAAGTAGGTATAAATATTATAGGCCTATCCATGTTGTTGCAAATGGCAGAATTTGATCCTTTTTAATGGCTGAGTAATAGTTTATTGTGTATACATACCACATCTTCTTTATCCACTCATCTGTTGATGGACATGTAGTTTGCTTCCATATGTTGGCAATTGTAAATAATGCTGCTATGAACATTGGGATGCATGTATCTTGTCAAATTGGTGTCTTCATTTTCTTTGGACATATACCAAGCAGTGGAATTGCTGGCTAATCTGATCGTTCTACTTTTAGCTTTTATCAGGACCTCCATATTCTTTTCATAGTGGGTGTACCAACTTACAATCCCACCACCAGTGTACTAGGATTGCCTTCTCCATGTCATGAACAACATTTCATATTTGTATACTTTGGAATAATAGCCACGTTGAGAGGTGTGACCTGATGTCTCATTATGGGTTTTCTTGTGGATCATCCATGAAATTTAATTTACAAAAGAAGGTGATAGGCTGGATGTGATCTCCAGGTTTAGTTTGCTAATGCCTGGTATAGGTTAATTTGGGGAGAATTAATACCTTTACAATGTTATTTATTGCTTACATTTTTCAGGTTGACATTTAGTGATTGGAAACATTTAAAATATTTTCTCCCTGAAGGATATATGAAGTCTGTTGGTTTGTTTCTGTTTTATAAATTTGTTCATGTCTATCATTTTTTAGACTCCACTATAAGTGATATCATATGATATTTGTCTTTTTCTATCTGACTTACTTCACTTAGAATGAAATAATGTCATTTGCAGCAACAGAAATGGACTTAGAGGTGATCATGCTTTTTCATTTCTGAGTAATATTTATTTGACTGTGTACATGTACAACTTCTTCATTATCCATTCATCTGTTGATGGACATTTTGGTTGCCTCCATGTCTTGGCTATTGTAAACAGTGCTGCAGTGCGTGTTTGGGTTTGGGTGCATTTGCCATTTTCATTTCTGGCTTTCTGCAGATGTACACCCAGAAATAAGACTGCTGGATGATATGGTAGCTCTATTTTTACTTTTAAAAGGCATCTCCATACTGTACTTTATAGTGGCTGTTACCAGTTTACATCACACCAACAGCATAGGAGGGTTCCCTTTTCTCCATGTCCTCTCCAGCATTTATGGTTTGTAAACGTTTTGATGATGGCCATTCTGACTGCGTGAGGTGATACTTTGTTGTAGTTTTGATTTGCATGTGTCTGTCCAATAATTCGAGATTTTGAGCATCTTTGCATGTGTTTTTTTAAACACTGTGAGGAAAAGTTACAGTGGACATTGGGTTTTTGGAGTCTGACTATTTTGAATTTTTGCTCGATAACTACCACAGGACATTTGTTAAGGGCACGTGTCATTTACACCCTGGCAGTCCTTGTGAATATGAAGTGCCCATAAGCACATGTTTTAAAGTTGCTGTTGTGGAAATGGGCACAGATGTTAGGATTTCCTTCATGCCCCTCTCTGGTTACTTGGGTAACCAGACCCACTGTGGAAGACGGGCTCTTGGATTGTAAATTAGTGTGGGCTGTGGCAGAACAAACACCCCAAATCTTCTGTTTTGTTACTTCTTGTTTTTGTTTTAATTTAATTTTTCTTTTTTATTGGAGTAAAGTTGATTTAAAATATTGTTTGTGGTAGGCGTACAGAATCTTGTTCAGTTATGTATATTCATATGTGTATTCATCTTCAGATCCTTTTCCCATATAGGTTATTAGAGAGTGTTGAGTAGACTTCCCTCTGTTATGCAGTAGGTCCTTGTTGATAATCTATTTTATATGTATTAGTGTGTAAATATTTCCCCCAGCCTCCTGATTGATTTATTCCTTCCACCCACCTTTCTCATTGGGTAAGCATAAGTTTGTTTTCTAAGTCTGTGAGTCTGTTTCTCTCTCTTTTATTTTATTTTTTTGGCTGTACTGCAAGGCATGTGTGATATTACTTCTCTCAACACCAGGGATCGAACCCATGCCCCCTGAATTGGAAGCTCAGATTCTTAACCATTGGACCACCTGGAAAGTCCCTGTTTCTCTCTTGTAAATTAGTTCATTGGTATCAATTTTTAAATTTCAGCTATAAGTAGTATCATATGATATTTGACTTTCTCTTTCTGACTTACTTCACTTAGTATGATTATCTCTAATTCTATCTATGATGCCGCAAATGGCATTCCTTCATTCTTTTCATTTCTGAGTAATATTTCTCTGTGAACATGTACCGCTTCTTTATCTGTCCATCGGCTGATGGATATTTTGGTTGCTTCCATGTCTTAGATGTTGTAAATTGTGCTGCGGTACACATATGGGTGCCTGTGTGTTTTCCAATTCTGGTTTTCTCC
Source organism: Stenella coeruleoalba (assembly GCF_951394435.1). Taxonomy (NCBI): domain Eukaryota; kingdom Metazoa; phylum Chordata; class Mammalia; order Artiodactyla; family Delphinidae; genus Stenella; species Stenella coeruleoalba. The sequence goes on along the minus strand of NW_027646447.1, from coordinate 629,651 downwards.
TGTTATACGCCTGGGAGTGGGACAGCTGGGTCATATGGTACCTCTAAATTTACCTTGTAAAGGCACCTCCATACTCTTATTTATAGTGGCTGTTACCATGTTAGATCCCAACAGCAGCATAGGAGGGTTGCCTTTTTTCTACAACCTCTCAAGCATTTACTGTTTGTAGATGTTTCAATGGTGGCTATTCTTACTCATGTGAAGTGACCCCTCATTGTAGTTTTGATTTCCATGACGCTAATAATATAGGAATTAGAACATCTTTTCAAGTGCTTTTCTTTTAAACAGTGTAAAATATACCTATTGAAATAGGATCTTGAAAGTCTGTTCCTTTGGAATTTATTTTGCTTACCTACCCGTGGACATTTCCTGATTGTGGGTGTCATGCAGAGCCCAACAGTTCTTCTGAATATTAAGTATCCATAAGCATTGTTTTTAAAGTTGCAGGAAAGGGCAACAAGGCAGTGGAATTTATTCATACTCACCTTGATTGCTAGGTAAAACATTGGTTTAGTGGAATTCCTCTTCCTAGATTGTAAATTGGAGTGTAAAGTGCCAGGACAAATACACAAAATCTTGTGTCACATTACTTCTTGTTTAATTTAATTTTTATTTCTTATCAGAGTAAATTTGATTACAATGTTGTGTTTGTTCTAGGTGTAAAGAAGCTGGTTCATTCATATGTATACATACATCTAATCAGGTTTAGATTCTTTCGCATGTTGGTCATTAGAGAGAGTTGAGTAGACCTCCCTTGGCATCCAGTAGGTCCTTCTTGATTATATATTTTATATGAATTATTAAATGCATGTTAAACCCAACATCCTAATTTTTCCATTCCTTTCACCTTTTTCAAAGTCTGTATGGGTCTTTTGCAGTGGCAATATATTCATGGGTATCAATTTTTAGATAACCCTAGTAAATGATGTCATCGGATATTTGTCTTTCTTTTTGTGACTTACTTTACATAGTATGATTACCCCCAGGTTCATCAGTGGTGATGGAAAAGGCATTGTTTCATCATTTCCATGGATAATATTCGATTGTGTACATGTACCACTTCTTTGCCCATTCATTTGTTTTGGAACATTTTGCTTGCATCCATGTCTGGCTATTGTAAGTATCGCTGAAGAGCATTTTTGGGTACCTGGGTATTTCTGAATTCTGGTGTTCTCGGGTTACAGGCCCATTAGTGTTTTGGCAGGATCACATAGTAGCTCAATTTTTACCTTTTAAAGGCACCTTCATTCTGTTCTGATTAGTGGCTGTTACCAGTTTACATCTCAGCAACAGCATATGAGGGTATCCATTCTCGGAAACCCATTCAGCATTTATTGTTTGCAGACATTTTTCTCTGATGGCCATTCAGACTATTGTGAGCTGATACCTTTTGGTAGTTTAAATTTGCATGTCCCTAATAATTTTTGATGTTGAACATTTTTTCATGTCCTTAAAAAAAAACACTGTGAGGAAATTTACCTCTCGAAATGGTCTTCTCCGGATTTTCTACTGTTTTGCATATTAATGTCCATTCCTGACCGCAAGATATTTTTTGAGGGCAGGTGTCATTTAAAGCCCTGCAGTCCTTGTGAATATTAAGTGACCAATAGCACTGGGATTAAAGGTGCTGTTGCGGGAATTGACCACAAGGCGGCAGATTTCTACATTCCCAACTTTGGTTACAAGGACAGGAGAGCCTTCCTTGAAGTTGTGGTCCTAGGTTGCAAATTGTAGTGGAATGTCCCAGGACAAACTCCCAAAAGCTTATGTCTCCTACTTACGTTTGTTTTCTAAATTTATTTTATGTTTCTTATTGGGGTAAATTTTTTTTAAACTAGATTCTTCCTCAATCTACAATTTCCCCTTTCTCCTTTGCCTTTAATATTTATTTATTTATTTTTGGCTGTGTTGCCTCTTCGTTTCTGTGCGAGGGCTTTCTCTAGTTGCGGCAAGCGGGGACCACTCTTCATCGAGGTGCGTGGGCCTCTCACTATTGTGGCCTCTCTTGTTGTGGAGCACAGGCTGCAGATGCGCAAGCTCAGTAGTTGTGGCTCATGGGCGTAGTTGCTCCACGGCATGTGGGATCCTCCCAGACCAGGCCTTGAATCCATGTCCCCTGCATTGGCAGGCAGATTCTCAACCACTGCGCCACTAGGGAAGCCCCTGTTGGAGTAAATTTTATTAGAGTGTTGTGATTCTCTGGATGTACCAATTAGGATCAATTTTTCATACATATATCTGTTCATCATTGGATCCTGTTACCATGTAGGTTATTATAGAGTGTTGAGTAGAGCTCCCTTGGTACTTGGTAGGTGTTTGGTGATTATATAATTTATATATATTAATGATTATATAATTTGTATATTTTATATATTATAAGTTTATATACTTATAACATATATTAGTGTATGTATGTTAACCCCATAATCCTAATTTACTCATCCTCTCACCTTTCATTTTGGTTAACCATTAGTTTGTTTTATACGTCTCTGAGTGTCTTTTCCTTTGGAAATATGTTCATTGGTAGGAATCTTAAGATAACATCTATAAATTGCATCATAGGATATATATCATACACTTTTGACTTCACATAATATGATTATTTCTAGACCCACCTGCAGTCATGAAAACGACATTGTTCATTTTTTTGAAAGCTAATCTTCCATTGGGTACATGTACCACTTCTTCTTTGTCCATTCATCTGTTAACTGACATTTTTGCTGCTTCCATGTCCTGGCTATTTTCAGTATTACTTCAGTACACGTTTGTCAGCGTGTGTCTTCTCGATTCGGCGCTTCGGTGATAGGCCCAGTGGTGGGCGTGTTGGATCGAATGACATCTCAATTTTTACTTTTAAACGCAGCTCCTTTCTGTTCTCATTACCGGATCTTACCACTTTACATCTCACAAGCAGCTAGAGGATACACAGTTCTCTAAAACACCTTCAGCGTTTATTGTTTGTAGACTTTTGGCTGATGGTAGTTGACTTGCGTGAGTTGAAACCTTTTTGTAGGCTAGATTTGCATGAGTCTAATAATTCCTGATGTTGAGCTTTTACCCATTATCTTTTTTTATTTGAAAAATAGTGAGTAAAACTTACCTCTTCATACTATCTCCTTGAAAAATTTGCCAGGTTTGAATTTTTTTGGCCATTCCATACCTCAGCACAAGTTTTGATGGCAGGTGTGCTTTACAGCCCAGAGTGAGTCCTTGTGAATGTTAAGTGATGGTTACCTGTGGTTTTAAAGCCGCTCTTGCGGGAAATGGCACAAGGCGACAGCATTCCTACGTTTCCAATTCTGGGTTTTTGGGCAAGAGATCTTTCCTGGAAATCGTATTTGTAGGCTGCAATTTAGAGTGGAATGTGTCAGGGCAAAGGCCCAAGAGCTTATATCTCCATAATACTTGCTTGCTTTTTTTAAATTTAATTTTTATTAATTAAAAGAGCAAATTTGAGAAAACTGTTGTGTGTGTTCTAGCTGAACAGAATCTGCTTCATTATATCTATGTATAGATCTATTCATCTTTGGATCCTTTCCCATGTAGGTTATTACAGAGTGTTGAGAAGACCTCTCTTGGTATTCCATAGGTATTTTGTGATTATATATTTCATATATATTAGTACATGTCTGTTAACCCCCATATACTAATTCATACATTCCTTACACCTTTCCATTTGGTTAAACATAATTTGGTTTTCTAAATCTATGAGTGTCCTTCTCTTGGAAATTATTTCATGGGTATCAATTTTTAGGTAACACCTATAAGTGATGTAATAGGATATCTGTCTTTTGGTTTCTTTCTTACTTCAGGTAGGGTGAATGTCTCTAGATCCTTCTATGGTGGTGCCAATGGCACTGTTCCATGCTTTCCCATGGCTAATATTCCATTGTGTACATGGACCACTTCTTCTTGGTTAATTTTTCTGTTGATGGACATTTTGGTTTCTTCCAGCTCTTGGCTATGGTACATGTTGCTGCAGTGAAGGATTGCCAGCCTGTGTCTTTTTGATTCAGGTCTACTCAGCGGATAAGCCCATCAGTGGGCCGACCTGATCACATAGTCGCTCAAGTTTTACCTTTAAAAACACCTCCATTTTGTTCTCTGTACTGGCTCTTACCAGGTGACATCCCATCAGCAGCTAGAGGGTACACAGTTCTCTAAAACCCCTTCAGCATTTATACTATGAAGACTTTTTTGCTGATGATCCTTCTGACGGCTGTGAGGTGAATGTGTTTCTAGACTGGATTTGCATGGCTTTATTAATTCCTGATGTTGAGCGTTTTTCCATGCCTTTTTCTATAACAAAAAAAAGAGACAGAATATAAAATGTGCATAAAATATGCCTCTTGAAATTGTCGTTTTGAAATATGGATGTCTTTTGAGATTTTTCCTCGATTTACGACCGAAGGATTGTTTTGAGGACAGATGTCATTTACAGGCCTGCAATTATTTTGACTATCAAGTAACCATTACAGCTGCAGTTAGAGCTGCTGTTGTGTGAAACGGCCACAAGGCGGCAGCAGTTCTCATTAACCAAATCTGGTTACAAGGGAAACAGAGCCTCAATGAAGTCCTGTTCTAGGTTGCAAATTACAATGGAATGGGCCAGGAAAAAACCCCTTATGTTTATATCTCACTAAATATTGTTCTTTTTTTAAATTTAATTTTCATTGTTTATCACAGCAAGTGTGATTACAATGTTTTGCTTGTTTTAGGTGTGCAAGATGTGGTTGTTTTACACATATACATATCTCTTTTCTTCTTTGGATCCTTTTCCCATTTTAGGTTATGACACAATGTTGAGTAGTCTTCTCTTGGTATTCCGTAGGTCTTTGGTGATTATATACTTCACCTGTGTTTGTATATCTCTGTTAACTCTGACATCCTAATGTATCCAATCCTCACACCTTTCCATTGGTGAACCATAAGTTTGTTTAATGAATCTGTGATTGCCTTTCTCTGTGGAAATATCTTCACTGGTATCAATTTTTAGGTAACACCTAATAGTGATATCACAGGATACGTGTCTTTCACTTTCTGACTTACTACAAGTTGCGTGATTACTTCTAGACTCATCTACGGTGTTGCAAATGGCATTGTGTCATTTTTTTCCTTGGCTAATATTCCATCTGTACGTGGACCAGTTTTTCTTTGTCCACTCACCTGTTGATGGACTTTTTCGTTGCTTCTATGTCTTGGTTATTGTAACACTGCTGAAATGCACATTTGTCTGCCTGTGTCTTTCAATTATGTCTTCTTTGGTTATAGGCCCAGGAGAGGGCCTGTTGGATCATATGGTAGCTAAATGTTTACCTTGTAAAGGCGTCTCCATTCTGTTCTCATTAGTGGCTCTTACCAGGTTATGTTCCACTTAAATTTGAGGGTATGCCCTTGTCCACAACCCTTTCAGCATTTATTGTTTGTAGTTTTACTGCTGATGTTTATTCTGACAGGTGTGAGCTGACACCTCTTTGAGGTTGGATTTGCATGCATCTCATAATCCCTTGAAATTGAACTTTCAGGCATGTCCTCTTTTTTTTCAAGCTGTGAGTAGCGCTTACCTCTTCAAATGGTTTTCTTGAAGTATGTGTCACATTTTGAAATATTTTGGCCATTACCTCCCTGAAGACATTCTGAGGGCAGGTTTCATTTACAGCCCTCCAGTACTTGTGCATATGAAGTGACCATTAGCACAGGTTTTAAAGCTGCTGTTGCAGGTATCGGCCATTGGGCGGCAACATTTCTCCTTTCCCCATTCTGGGAATTACGGAAAGAGTCCTTCTTGCCAGTGGTGTTCCTCAGTTGTATATTAGAGAGGAATGTGCCCGGACAAACCCCCAAAAGCTGATGTCTCCTTACTTACGTTTGGTTTCTAAATTGAAATTATATATTTTTTTATTGGAGTAATATTCCATTGTGTACATGGACCACTTCTTCTTTGTGCCTTCCTCTGTTGACAGACATTTTTGTTGCTTCCAAGTGTTGGCTGTGGTAAATATTGCTGGAGTGCAGGAGTGCCACCCTGTGTCTTTTTGATTCTCATCCTCTCAGGTGATAGGCCCAGCAGTGGGTATGCTTGATTGAATGGTAGCTCAATATTTACCTTATCAAGGCACCTCCTTTGTGTTTTCATTACTGGTTCTTACCATGTCCCACTTAGAAACGAGGGTGCGCATTTCTCCACAACCCCTTCAGCATTTATTGTTTGCAGAATTTTTGCTGATGGCCATTATGACTGGTGTGAGCTGATAGGTTTTTGTAATTTGGATTTGCATGTGTTTAATAATTCCTAATGTTCAGCATTTTCTGATGCTTTGTTTTCTTTCTGTTACACAAAAACAGAAAAAAACTGTGAGTACAATAAACCACTTGAAGTGGTCTTCTGGGAAGGCTGCCCTGTTTTGTATTTTTCTTCGATTTTTGACCCCAGGATTTTTTTTGAGAACAGGTGACATTTACAGGCTTGTAATGAGTGTGAATATTTAGTGACCACTACTACTGGCTTTAAAGGTGCTCTTGGAGGAAACGGCCACAAGGCGGCAGCATTTCTCCATTCCCAAAACTGGTTTCTAGGGCAGCACAGCCTTTCTGGAAGTCAGGTTCCCAGGTTGTAAATTAGAATGGAATGTGCTAGGAAAAAACCCGTAAGTTAATATTCCATTATTTCTTGTTCGATTTTTTAGTCTTTTTAAATCGAGGTAATGTTTAGAATATTGTTTGTCCTACGTGTATACAATCTGGTTCATTTTTACATTACACACACACACATATATATATATATATACACACACACACACACACACACACACATATGTAATATATTCATGTGCAGATACTCTTCCCATGTAAATTATTGCAGAGTGCTCCATTGACCTCCGTTGCTATATGGTCAGTCTCTTTGATAAATGTATTTAGTAGGTATTTGTACACATATGGTAACCCTAATCTTAATTTTCCATACCACCCACCTTTCCATTTACATAAGAATAGTTTGTTTTCTAAGTCTGTGAGTTTTTTCTCTGAGAAAATGCTATCATTTTTGTCAGTTGTTAGATAACGCCTATAAGTGATATCATACTATATGTCTTTTTCTTTCTGACTTATGGCATGTTCTGAGATTATATCTAGGCTCATAAATGGTGCCTCAACGAGCAGTGTTTCACTGTTTTCCATGGCTAATATTCCATTAGGTACATGGACCACTTCTTCTTTATCCATTCATCCATTGATGGACATTTTGGTTGCTTCTGTGTCTTGGCTATTGTGAAAAATCCTGCAGTGAAGTTGTTGCAGCCTGTGCCTTCTCGACTCTGGTATTTTCAGGTGAGAGGTTCAGCGGTGGACCTGCTGAATGGAATGCTGGCTCAATTTTTACTTTTAAACACAGCTCCTTTCTGTTCTCACTATTGGCTCTTACCACTTTACATCTCACCAGCAGCTAGAGGGTACACAGTTCTCTAAAACCCCTTCAGCATTTATTGTTTGTAGACCTTTGGCTGATGGTAGTTGACGTGTGTGTGTTGAAATCTTTTTGTAGGCTAGATTTGCATGAGTTTAAAAATTTATGTTGTTGAGCTTTTATCCATTTTCCTTGTTTTTAGAAAAATAATGAGTAAATTTATCTCTTCATACTATCTCCTTGAAAATTTTGCCAGTTGTGAATTTTTGAGGGCAGTTGTCCTTTACTGTCCTGAGTCCTTGTGAATGTTAAGTGACCGTTAGCTGTGGTTTTAAAGCCGCTCTTGTGGGAAACGGCCACAAGGCGGCAGCATTTCTACATTTCCAACTCTGGGTTTTTGGGCAACAGAGGTTTCCTGGAAATCGTGTTTGTAAGCTGCAAATTAGAGCAGAATGTGCCACGGCAAACTCCCAAGAGCTTATATCTCCTTACTTCTTGTTTGTTTTTTACATTTAATTTTTATTTATTATCACAGCAAATTGGATAAAAATACTGTGTTTTTTCTAGGTGTACGGAATCTGGTTCATTATATCAATGTATTGATCTATTCATCTTTGGATCTTTTCCCATGTAGGTTATTACAGAGTGTTGAGTACACCTCTTTTAGCATTCTATAGGTATTTTGTGATTATATATTTCATATGTATTACTACATGTCTGTTAACCCCCATATCCTAATTCATACATTCCTTACACCTTTCCATTTGGTTAAACATAATTTGGTTTTCTGAATCTATGAGTGTCCTTCTCTTGGAAATTATTTCATGGGTATCAATTTTTAGGTAACACCTATAAGTGATGTAATAGGATATCTGTCTTTCGTTTTCTTTCTTACTTCAGGTAGGGTGATTATCTCTAGATCCTTCTATGGTGGTGCCAACAGCATTGTTCCATGCTTTTCCATGGCTAATAATCCATTGTGTACATGGACCACTTCTTCTTGGTGCATTTCTCTGTTGATGGACATTTTGGTTTCTTCCAGCTCTTGGCTATGGTACATGTTGCTGCAGTGAAGGATTGCCAGCCTGTGTCTTTTTGATTCAGGTCTACTCAGCAGATAGGCCCATCAGTGGGCCTACCAGATCACATAGTAGCTCAAGTTTGACCTTTAAACACACCTCCATTTTGCTCTCTGTACTGGCTGTTACCAGGTTACATCCCATCAGCAGCTAGAGGGTACACAGTTCTCTAAAACCCCTTCAGCATTTATACTATGTAGACTTATTTGCTGATGATCCTTCTGACGGCCGTGAGGTGAATGTGTTTCTAGACTGGATTTGCATGGCTTTATTAATTCCTGACGTTGAGCATTTTTCCATGCCTTTTTCTATAACAAAAAAAAAAGAGAATATAAAATGTGCATAAAATATGCCTCTGGAAATTGTCGTTTTGAAATATGGATGTCTTTTGAGATTTTTGCTCGATTTAGTGACCATGGATTTGTTTAGAGAGCAGGTGTCATTAACAAGCCTGGAATTATTTTGAATATCAAGTAACCATTATCGCTGGGTTTAGAGCTGCTGCTGTGTGAAAGGGCCACAAAGAGGCACAGTTCTCCTTTAACAAATCTGGTTATTAGGGCAACAGAGCCTTAATGAAAGTCGTGTTCTAGGTTGTAAATTAGAATGGAATGTGCCAGGAAAAAGCCCCTTAACTTTATATCCCACTACTTCTTCGTTTTTTAAATTTAATTTTCATTTTTTATCACAGCAAGCGTGATTACAATGTTTTGCTTGTTCTAGGTGTGCAAGATGTGGTGGTTTTACACATATATCTATTGTTCTTTGGATCCTTTTCCCATGTAGGTTACGACACAATGTTGAGTAGTCTTCTCTTGGTATTCTGTAGGTCTTTGGTGATTATATACTTCACCTGTGTTTGTATATCTCTGTTAACCCTGATATCTTAATGTATCCAATCCTCACACCTTTCCATTGGTGAATCATAAGTTTGTTTAATAAATCTGTGATTGCCTTTCTCTGTGGAAATATCTTCACTGGTGTCAAGTTTTAGGTGACACCTATAAGTGATATCATAGTATATGTGTCTTTCACTTTCTGACTTACGACAAGTTGTGTGATTACTTCTAGACTCATCTACGGTGTTGCAAATGGCATTGTGTCATTTTTTTCCTTGGCTAATATTCGGTCTGTGCATGCACCAGTTGTTCTTTGTCCACTCGTTTGTTGATGGAATTTTTGGTTGCTTCCAAGTCTTGATATTGTAATACTGCTGCAGTGCACATTTGCCTGCCTGTGTCTTTCCAATTCTGTCATCTTCGGTTTTAGACCAAGTAGTGGGCCCGCTGGATCATATGGTAGCCAATTGTTTACCTTGTAAAGGCACCTCCATTCTGTTCCATTAATGGCTCTTACCAGGTTATGTCCTATTTAAAGTTGAGGGTATGCACTTCTCCATAACCCCTTCAGCATTTATTGTTTGTAGTTTTTCTACCAATATTTATTCTGACTGCTGTGAGCTGATACCTCTTTGTGGTTGGATTTGCATGCGTCTCATAATGCCTTGAAATTTAGCATTCAGACATGTCCTTTTTTTTTTCAAACTGTGAGTACAGCTTACCTCCTCAAATGGTTTTCTTGAAATATGTGCCACATTTTGAAATATTTTGGCCATTACCTCCCTGAAGACATTTTGAGGGCAGCTTTCATTTACAGCCCTCCAGTACTTGTGCATATGAAGTGACTATTAGTACAGGTTTTAAAGCTGCTGTTGCAGGTAACGGCCAGAGGGCGGCAGCATTTCAGCTTTCCCCACTCTGGTAACTAGGGAAACAGACCTTCCTGCCAGTGGTGTTCCTTGGTTATAAATTAAAGTGGAGTGTCCCCGCATAAACCCACAAAAGCTGATGTCTCCTTACTTATGTTTGTTTTTTTAATTGAATTTACATTTTTTATTGGCGTAATATTCCATTCTGTACACGGACCACTTCTTCTTTGTGCATTCCTCTGTTGATGGACATTTTCATTGCTTCAAAGTGTTGGCAGTGTTAAATATGGCTGGAGTGCAGGATTGCCAGCCTGTGTCTTTTTGATTCTCATCCTCTCAGGCGATAGGCCCAGCACGGGTATGCTTGATTGAATGGTAGCTCAATGTTTACCTTTCGAGGCAGCTACATTGTGTTTTCATTAGTGGCTCTTACCACGTCTCATTTAGTACCGAGGGTACGCATTTCTCCAGAACCCCTTCAGAATTTATTTTTATTGCAGCATTTTATTTTATTGCAGAACTTTTGCTGATGACTATTTTGACTGGTGTGAGCTGATAGGTTTTTGTAATTTGGATTTGCATGTCTTTAATTATTCCTAATGTTCAGCTCTTTTCCACACCTTTTTTTTTATTCTGTTAAACAAAAACAGGAAAAAACTGTGAGTACAATAAACCTCTTGAAATTGTCTTCTTGGAAGGTTGCCCTCTTGATTTTTTCGGTCGATCTTCGATACTAGGATGTTTTTTGAGGGTAGGTGTCATTTACAGGGCTGCAATGAGTGTGAATATTTAGTGACCCTTAGCACTGGTTTTAAAGCTGCTGTTGTGGGAAACGGCCACAAGTCTGCAGCATTTCTCCATCCCCAAATCCGGTTACTAGGGCAGCAGATCCTTTCTGGAAGTCATGTTACCAGGTTGTAAATTAGAATGCAATGTGCCAGGAAAAAACCCCATAAGTTTATGTCACGTTACTTCTTGTTCGTTGTTTGAATTATTTAAATCAGGGTAATGATTAGAATATTGTTTGTCCTAGGTGACACAATCTGGTTCATTTGTACATTATATTTATATATATGTATATGTGTATATATAGATATATAGATATAGATATAGATGTATAGATGTGCAGATCCTCCTCCCATGTAAATTATTGAAGAGTGTCCCGTAGACCTCCGTTTCTATATGGCCGGTCTTTTTGACATACGTATTTAATACGCATTTGTACACGTATGGTAAACCTGGTCTTAATTTATCCATTCCCTCCACCTTTCCTTTTAGATAAGCATAATTTGTTTTCTAAGTCTGTGAGTGTCTTTCTCTGTGGAAATATGTTCATTTGGGTCAGTTGTCAGATAACGCCTATAAGTGATATCATAGGATATGTATTTTGCTTTCCGACTTACCTCACGTTCTGTGATGATCTCTAGGCTCATCTATGGTGTCTCAAAGAGCAGTGTTTCATTGTTTTCCAAGGTTAATATTCCATTGTGTACATGGACCACTTCTTCTTTATCAATTCATCTGTTGATGGACATTTTGGTTGCTTCCGTATCTTGGCTACTGTGAAAGCGGCTGCAGTGCAGCTGTTGCAGCCTCTGTCTTCTCGATTCTGGTCTTCTCAGGTGAGAGGCCCAACATTGGGCCTGCTGGATGGCATGGTGGCTCGGTTTTACATTTCTTTTTTTGGTGTGTGTGGTACGATGGCCTCTCACTGTTGCGGCCTTTCCCGTTGTGGAGCACAGGCTCCGGACGTGCATGCTCAGCGGCTATGCCTCACGGGCCTAGCCACTCTGCGGCATGTGGGATCTTCCCGGACTGGGGCACGAACCCGTGTCCCCTGCATCGGAAGGTGGACTCTCAACCACTGCACCACCAGGGAAGCCCCAGTTTTTACTTTTAAATGAGGTCCTTTCTGTTCTCATTATTGGCTGTAACCGCTTTACATCTCACCAGCAGCTAGAGAGTACACAGTTCTCTAAAACCCTTTCAGCATGTATTGTTTGTAGATGTTTTGCTGATGGTAGTTGACGTGTGTGAGTTGAAACCTTTTGGTAGATTAGATTTGCATGAGTCTAATAATTCCTGATGTTGAGCTTTTATACATTTTCCTTTCTTTAGAAGAAGAGTGTGCAAACTTATCTCTCCATACTATCTCCTTTAAACATTTGCATGTCTTGAATAATTTTGGTCATTCCCTAGCTCAGGACATTTTTTGAGGGCAGGTGTCCTTTACAGCCCTGAGTCTGTGAATGTTAAGTGACCATTAGCAGTGGGTTTAAAGCCGCTCTTGCCGCAAACGGCCACAAGGTGGCAGCATTTCTACATTTCCAACTCTGGGTTTTTGGGCAACAGAGGCTTCCTGGAAATCCTGTTAGTAGGCTGCAAATTGGGGCGGAATGTGCCAGGGCAAACCCCCAAGAGCTTGTATCTCCTTACTCCTTGTTTGTTTTTTAAATTTAATTTTTATTTAGTATCAGAGTAAATTTGATAAAAATGTTGTGTGTGTTCTAGGTGTACAGAATCTGGTTCATTTTATGTAAGTATCGATCCATTCATCTTTGGATCGTTTCCCGTGTAGGTTATTACAGAATGTTGAGTAGACCTCTCTTGGTATTCCGTAGGTATTTGGTGATTATATATTTCATGTGTATTAGTACATGTCTGTTAATCCCCATATCCTAATTCATACCTTCCTTACACCTTTCCATTTGGTTAAACATAATTTGGTTTTCTGAATCTATGAGTGTCCTTCTCTTGGGAAGTATTTCATGGGTATCAATTTTTAGGTAACACCTATAATTGATGTCATAGGATATCTGTCTTTTGGTTTCTTTCTTACTTCAAGTTGGGTGATTATCTCTAGATCCTTCTATGGTGGTGCCAATGGCACTGTTCCATGCTTTTCCATGGCTAGTATTCCATTGTGTACACGAACAACTTCTTCTTGATGAATTTTTCTGTTGATGGACATTTTGGTTTCTTCCAAGTCTTGGCTATGGTACATGTTGCTGCAGTGCAGGATTGCCAGCCTGTGTCTCTTTGATTCTGGTCTACCCAGGTGATAGGCCCATCAGTGATCCTACCAGATCCCATGGTAGCTCAATTTTTACCTTTAAACACACCTCCATTCTGTTTTCAGTACTGTCTGTTACCAGGTGACATCCCACCAGCAGCTAGAGGGTACAGAGTTCTCTAAAGCCCCTTCACCATTTATAAGTTGTAGACTTTTTTGCTGGTGATCATTCTGACGGCTGTGAGGTGAACGTTTTTGTAGACTGGATTTGCATGGCTTTATTAATTCCTGATGTTGAGCATGTTTCCTTGCCCTTTTTTTAACAAAAAAAAGAGAGAAAAAGAAAGAATACAAAATGTGCGTAAAATAGGCCTCTTTAAATTGTCGTTTTGAAATATGCACGTCTTTTGAGATTTTTGCTCGATTTAGTGACCACGGATTTGTTTAGAGGGCAGGTGTCATTAACAAGCCTGGAATTATTTTGAATATCAAGTAACCATTATCGCTGGGTTTAGAGCTGCTGCTGTGTGAAAGGGCCACAAAGAGGCACAGTTCTCCTTTAACAAATCTGGTTATTAGGGCAACAGAGCCTTAATGAAAGTCGTGTTCTAGGTTGTAAATTAGAATGGAATGTGCCAGGAAAAAGCCCCTTAACTTTATATCCCACTACTTCTTCGCTTTTTAAATTTAATTTTCATTTTTTATCACAGCAAGTGTGATTACAATGTTTTACTTTTTCTAGGTGTGCAAGATGTGGTGGTTTTACACATATATCTATTGTTCTTTGGATCCTTTTCCCATGTTGGTTACGACACAATGTTGAGTAGTCTTCTCTTGGTATTCCGTAGGTCTTTGGTGATTATATACTTCACCTGTGTTTGTATATCTCTGTTAACCCCGATATCTTAATGTATCCAATCCTCACACCTTTCCATTGGTGAATCATAAGTTTGTTTAATAAATCTGTGATTGCCTTTCTCTGTGGAAATATCTTCACTGGTGTCAATTTTTAGGTGACACCTATAAGTGATATCATAGTATACGTGTCTTTCACTTTCTGACTTACGACAAGTTGTGTGATTACTTCTAGACTCATCTACGGTGTTGCAAATGGCATTGTGTCATTTTTTTCCTTGGCTAATATTCGGTCTGTGCATGTACCAGTTCTTCTTTGTCCACTCATCTGTTGATGGAATTTTTGGTTGCTTCCACGTCTTGACTATTGTAATACTGCTGCAGTGCACATTTGCCTGCCTGTGTCATTCCAATTCTGTCATCTTCGGTCTTAGACCAAGTAGTGGGCCCGCTGGATCATATGGTAGCCAATTGTTTACCTTGTAAAGGCACCTCCATTCTGTTCCATTAATGGCTCTTACCAGGTTACGTCCCATTTAAAGTTGAGGGTATGCACTTCTCCATAACCCCTTCAGCATTTATGGTTTGTAGTATTTCTACTAATTTTTATTCTGACTGCTGTGAGCTGATACCTCTTTGTGGTTGGATTTGCATGTGTCTCATAATGCCTTGAAATTTAGCATTCAGGCATGTCCTTTTTTTTCTTCAAACTGTGAGTACAGCTTACCTCCTCAAATGGTTTTCTTGAAATATGTGCCACATTTTGAAATATTTTGGCCATTACCTCCCTGAAGACATTTTGAGGGCAGCTTTCATTTACAGCCCTCCAGTACTTGTGCATATGAAGTGACTATTAGTACAGGTTTTAAAGCTGCTGTTGCAGGTAACGGCCAGAGGGCGGCAGCATTTCTGCTTTCCCCACTCTGGTAACTAGGGAAACAGACCTTCCTGCCAGTGGTGTTCCTTGGTTATAAATTAAAGTGGAGTGTCCCCGCATAAACCCACAAAAGCTGATGTCTCCTTACTTATGTTTTCTTTTTAAATTGAATTTACATTTTTTATTGGCGTAATATTCCATTCTGTACATGGACCACTTCTTCTTTGTGCATTCCTCTGTTGATGGACATTTTCATTGCTTCAAAGTGTTGGCAGTGTTAAATATGGCTGGAGTGCAGGATTGCCAGCCTGTGTCTTTTTGATTCTCATCCTCTCAGGCGATAGGCCCAGCACAGGTATGCTTGATTGAATGGTAGCTCAATGTTTACCTTTCGAGGCAGCTACATTGTGTTTTCATTAGTGGCTCTTACCACGTCCCACTTAGAACCGAGGGTACGCATTTCTCCGCAACCCCTTCAGCATTTATTGTTTGCAGAACTTTTGCTGATGACTATTTTGACTGGTGTGAGCTGATAGGTTTTTGTAATTTGGATTTGCATGTCTTTAATAATTACTAATGTTCAGCTTTTTTCCACACCTTTTTTTTATTCTGTTAAACAAAAACAGGAAAACATGTGAGTACAATAAACCTCTTGAAATTGTCTTCTTGGAAGGTTGCCCTCTTGATTTTTGCGGTCGATCTTCGATACCAGGATGTTTTTTGAGTGTAGGTGTCATTTACAGGGCTGCAATGAGTGTGAATATTTAGTGACCCTTAGCACTGGTTTTAAAGCTGCTGTTGTGGGAAACGGCCACAAGTCTGCAGCATTTCTCCATTCCCAAATCCGGTTACTAGGGCAGCAGATCTTTTCTGGAAGTCATGTTACCAGGTTGTAAATTAGAATGCAATGTGCCAGGAAGAAACCCCATAAGTTTATGTCATGTTACTTCTTGTTCGTTGTTTGAATTATTTAAATCAGGGTAATGATTAGAATATTGTTTGTCCTAGGTGACACAATCTGGTTCATTTGTACATTATATTTATATATATGTATATGTGTATAGATATATAGACATATAGATATAGATGTGCAGATCCTCCTCCCATGTAAATTATTGAAGAGTGTCCCGTAGACCTCCGTTTCTATATGGCCGGTCTTTTTGACATACGTATTTAATACGCATTTGTACACGTATGGTAAACCTGGTCTTAATTTATCCATTCCCTCCACCTTTCCTTTTAGATAAGCATAATTTGTTTTCTAAGTCTGTGAGTGTCTTTCTCTGTGGAAATATGTTCATTTGGGTCAGTTGTCAGATAACGCCTATAAGTGATATCATAGGATATGTATTTTGCTTTCCGACTTACCTCACGTTCTGTGATGATCTCTAGGCTCATCTATGGTGTCTCAAAGAGCAGTGTTTCATTGTTTTCCAAGGTTAATATTCCATTGTGTACATGGACCACTTCTTCTTTATCAATTCATCTGTTGATGGACATTTTGGTTGCTTCCGTATCTTGGCTACTGTGAAAGCGGCTGCAGTGCAGCTGTTGCAGCCTCTGTCTTCTCGATTCTGGTCTTCTCAGGTGAGAGGCCCAACATTGGGCCTGCTGGATGGAATGGTGGCTCGGTTTTACATTTCTTTTTTTGGTGTGTGTGGTACGATGGCCTCTCACTGTTGCGGCCTTTCCCGTTGTGGAGCACAGGCTCCGGACGTGCATGCTCAGCGGCTATGCCTCACGGGCCTAGCCACTCTGCGGCATGTGGGATCTTCCCGGACTGGGGCACGAACCCGTGTCCCCTGCATCAGAAGGTGGACTCTCAACCACTGCACCACCAGGGAAGCCCCAGTTTTTACTTTTAAATGAGGTCCTTTCTGTTCTCATTATTGGCTGTAACCACTTTACATCTCACCAGCAGCTAGAGAGTACACAGTTCTCTAAAACCCTTTCAGCATGTATTGTTTGTAGATGTTTTGCTGATGGTAGTTGACGTGTGTGAGTTGAAACCTTTTGGTAGATTAGATTTGCATGAGTCTAATAATTCCTGATGTTGAGCTTTTATACATTTTCCTTTCTTTAGAAGAAGAGTGTGCAAACTTATCTCTCCATACTATCTCCTTTAAACATTTGCATGTCTTGAATAATTTTGGTCATTCCCTAGCTCAGGACATTTTTTGAGGGCAGGTGTCCTTTACAGCCCTGAGTCTGTGAATGTTAAGTGACCATTAGCAGTGGGTTTAAAGCCGCTCTTGCCGCAAACGGCCACAAGGTGGCAGCATTTCTACATTTCCAACTCTGGGTTTTTGGGCAACAGAGGCTTCCTGGAAATCCTGTTAGTAGGCTGCAAATTGGGGCGGAATGTGCCAGGGCAAACCCCCAAGAGCTTGTATCTCCTTACTCCTTGTTTGTTTTTTAAATTTAATTTTTATTTAGTATCAGAGTAAATTTGATAAAATTGTTGTGTGTGTTCTAGGTGTACAGAATCTGGTTCATTTTATGTATGTATCGATCCATTCATCTTTGGATCCTTTCCCGTGTAAGTTATTACAGAATGTTGAGTAGACCTCTCTTGGTATTCCGTAGGTATTTGGTGATTATATATTTCATGTGTATTAGTACATGTCTGTTAATCCCCATATCCTAATTCATACCTTCCTTACACCTTTCCATTTGGTTAAACATAATTTGGTTTTCTGAATCTATGAGTGTCCTTCTCTTGGGAAGTATTTCATGGGTATCAATTTTTAGGTAACACCTATAATTGATGTCATAGGATATCTGTCTTTTGGTTTCTTTCTTACTTCAAGTTGGGTGATTATCTCTAGATCCTTCTATGGTGGTGCCAATGGCACTGTTCCATGCTTTTCTATGGCTAGTATTCCATTGTGTACACGAACAACTTCTTCTTGATGAATTTTTCTGTTGATGGACATTTTGGTTTCTTCCAAGTCTTGGCTATGGTACATGTTGCTGCAGTGCAGGATTGCCAGCCTGTGTCTCTTTGATTCTGGTCTACCCAGGTGATAGGCCCATCAGTGATCCTACCAGATCACATGGTAGCTCAATTTTTACCTTTAAACACACCTCCATTCTGTTTTCAGTACTGTCTGTTACCAGGTGACATCCCACCAGCAGCTAGAGGGTACAGAGTTCTCTAAAGCCCCTTCACCATTTATAAGTTGTAGACTTTTTTGCTGGTGATCATTCTGACGGCTGTGAGGTGAACGTTTTTGTAGACTGGATTTGCATGGCTTTATTAATTCCTGATGTTGAGCATGTTTCCTTGCCTTTTTTTTTTAACAAAAAAAAGAGAGAAAAAGAAAGAATACAAAATGTGCGTAAAATAAGCCTCTTTAAATTGTCGTTTTGAAATATGCACGTCTTTTGAGATTTTTGCTCGATTTAGTGACCACGGATTTGTTTAGAGGGCAGTTGTCATTAACAAGCCTGGAATTATTTTAAATATCAAGTAACCATTATCGCTGGGTTTAGAGCTGCTGCTGTGTGAAAGGGCCACAAAGAGGCACAGTTCTCCTTTAACAAATCTGGTTATTAGGGCAACAGAGCCTTAATGAAAGTCGTGTTCTAGGTTGTAAATTAGAATGGAATGTGCCAGGAAAAAGCCCCTTAACTTTATATCCCACTACTTCTTCGCTTTTTTAATTTAATTTTCATTTTTTATCACAGCAAGTGTGATTACAATGTTTTGCTTTTTCTAGGTGTGCAAGATGTGGTGGTTTTACACATATATCTATTGTTCTTTGGATCCTTTTCCCATGTAGGTTACGACACAATGTTGAGTAGTCTTCTCTTGGTATTCCGTAGGTCTTTGGTGATTATATACTTCACCTGTGTTTGTATATCTCTGTTAACCCCGATATCTTAATGTATCCAATCCTCACACCTTTCCATTGGTGAATCATAAGTTTGTTTAATAAATCTGTGATTGCCTTTCTCTGTGGAAATATCTTCACTGGTGTCAAGTTTTAGGTGACACCTATAAGTGATATCATAGTATATGTGTCTTTCACTTTCTGACTTACGACAAGTTGTGTGATTACTTCTAGACTCATCTACGGTGTTGCAAATGGCATTGTGTCATTTTTTTCCTTGGCTAATATTCGGTCTGTGCATGTACCAGTTCTTCTTTGTCCACTCATCTGTTGATGGAATTTTTGGTTGCTTCCACGTCTTGACTATTGTAATACTGCTGCAGTGCACATTTGCCTGCCTGTGTCTCTCCAATTCTGTCATCTTCGGTCTTAGACCAAGTAGTGAGCCTGCTGGATCATATGGTAGCCAATTGTTTACCTTGTAAAGGCACCTCCATTCTGTTCCATTAATGGCTCTTACCAGGTTACGTCCCATTTAAAGTTGAGGGTATGCACTTCTCCATAACCCCTTCAGCATTTAATGTTTGTAGTTTTTCTACTAATTTTTATTCTGACTTCTGTGAACTGATACCTCTTTGTAGTTGGATTTGCATGTGTCTCATAATGCCTTGAAATTTAGCATTCAGGCATGTCCTTTTTTTTCTTCAAACTGTGAGTACAGCTTACCTCCTCAAATGGTTTTCTTGAAATATGTGCCACATTTTGAAATATTTTGGCCATTACCTCCCTGAAGACATTTTGAGGGCAGCTTTCATTTACAGCCCTCCAGTACTTGTGCATATGAAGTGACTATTAGTACAGGTTTTAAAGCTGCTGTTGCAGGTAACGGCCAGAGGGCGGCAGCATTTCTGCTTTCCCCACTCTGGTAACTAGGGAAACAGACCTTCCTGCCAGTGGTGTTCCTTGGTTATAAATTAAAGTGGAGTGTCCCCGCATAAACCCACAAAAGCTGATGTCTCCTTACTTATGTTTGTTTTTTAAATTGAATTTACATTTTTTATTGGCGTAATATTCCATTCTGTACATGGACCACTTCTTCTTTGTGCATTCCTCTGTTGATGGACATTTTCATTGCTTCAAAGTGTTGGCAGTGTTAAATATGGCTGGAGTGCAGGATTGCCAGCCTGTGTCTTTTTGATTCTCATCCTCTCAGGCGATAGGCCCAGCACGGGTATGCTTGATTGAATGGTAGCTCAATGTTTACCTTTCGAGGCAGCTACATTGTGTTTTCATTAGTGGCTCTTACCACGTCCCACTTAGAACCGAGGGTACGCATTTCTCCGCAACCCCTTCAGCATTTATTGTTTGCAGAACTTTTGCTGATGACTATTTTGACTGGTGTGAGCTGATAGGTTTTTGTAATTTGGATTTGCATGTCTTTAATAATACCTAATGGTCAGCTTTCTTCCACACCTTTTTTTTATTCTGTTAAACAAAAACAGGAAAAAATGTGAGTACAATAAACCTCTTGAAATTGTCTTCTTGGAAGGTTGCCCTCTTGATTTTTGCGGTCGATTTTCGATACCAGGATGTTTTTTGAGGGTAGGTGTCATTTACAGGGCTGCAATGAGTGTGAATATTTAGTGACCCTTAGCACTGGTTTTAAAGCTGCTGTTGTGGGAAACGGCCACAAGTCTGCAGCATTTCTCCATCCCCAAATCCGGTTACTAGGGCAGCAGATCCTTTCTGGAAGTCATGTTACCAGGTTGTAAATTAGAATGCAATGTGCCAGGAAGAAACCCCATAAGTTTATGTCACGTTACTTCTTGTTCGTTGTTTGAATTATTTAAATCAGGGTAATGATTAGAATATTGTTTGTCCTAGGTGACACAGTCTGGTTCATTTGTACATTATATATATATATATATGTATATGTGTATATATATAGAGATATATAGATATAGATATATAGATATAGATGTGCAGATCCTCCTCCCATGTAAATTATTGAAGAGTGTCCCGTAGACCTCCGTTTCTATATGGCCGGTCTTTTTGACATACGTATTTAATACGCATTTGTACACGTATGGTAAACCTGGTCTTAATTTATCCATTCCCTCCACCTTTCCTTTTAGATAAGCATAATTTGTTTTCTAAGTCTGTGAGTGTCTTTCTCTGTGGAAATATGTTCATTTGGGTCAGTTGTCAGATAACGCCTATAAGTGATATCATAGGATATGTATTTTGCTTTCCGACTTACCTCAC
Source organism: Stenella coeruleoalba (assembly GCF_951394435.1). Lineage (NCBI taxonomy): Eukaryota > Metazoa > Chordata > Mammalia > Artiodactyla > Delphinidae > Stenella > Stenella coeruleoalba. Next base: position 608,616 of record NW_027646447.1, on the reverse strand, counting down.
GTTCTGTGATGATCTCTAGGCTCATCTATGGTGTCTCAAAGAGCAGTGTTTCATTGTTTTCCAAGGTTAATATTCCATTGTGTACATGGACCACTTCTTCTTTATCAATTCATCTGTTGATGGACATTTTGGTTGCTTCCGTATCTTGGCTACTGTGAAAGCGGCTGCAGTGCAGCTGTTGCAGCCTCTGTCTTCTCGATTCTGGTCTTCTCAGGTGAGAGGCCCAACATTGGGCCTGCTGGATGGAATGGTGGCTCGGTTTTACATTTCTTTTTTTGGTGTGTGTGGTACGATGGCCTCTCACTGTTGCGGCCTTTCCCGTTGTGGAGCACAGGCTCCGGACGTGCATGCTCAGCGGCTATGCCTCACGGGCCTAGCCACTCTGCGGCATGTGGGATCTTCCCGGACTGGGGCACGAACCCGTGTCCCCTGCATCGGAAGGTGGACTCTCAACCACTGCACCACCAGGGAAGCCCCAGTTTTTACTTTTAAATGAGGTCCTTTCTGTTCTCATTATTGGCTGTAACCACTTTACATCTCACCAGCAGCTAGAGAGTACACAGTTCTCTAAAACCCTTTCAGCATGTATTGTTTGTAGATGTTTTGCTGATGGTAGTTGACGTGTGTGAGTTGAAACCTTTTGGTAGATTAGATTTGCATGAGTCTAATAATTCCTGATGTTGAGCTTTTATACATTTTCCTTTCTTTAGAAGAAGAGTGTGCAAACTTATCTCTCCATACTATCTCCTTTAAACATTTGCATGTCTTGAATAATTTTGGTCATTCCCTAGCTCAGGACATTTTTTGAGGGCAGGTGTCCTTTACAGCCCTGAGTCTGTGAATGTTAAGTGACCATTAGCAGTGGGTTTAAAGCCGCTCTTGCCGCAAACGGCCACAAGGTGGCAGCATTTCTACATTTCCAACTCTGGGTTTTTGGGCAACAGAGGCTTCCTGGAAATCCTGTTAGTAGGCTGCAAATTGGGGCGGAATGTGCCAGGGCAAACCCCCAAGAGCTTGTATCTCCTTACTTGGTGATTATATATTTCATGTGTATTAGTACATGTCTGTTAATCCCCATATCCTAATTCATACCTTCCTTACACCTTTCCATTTGGTTAAACATAATTTGGTTTTCTGAATCTATGAGTGTCCTTCTCTTGGGAAGTATTTCATGGGTATCAATTTTTAGGTAACACCTATAATTGAGGTCATAGGATATCTGTCTTTTGGTTTCTTTCTTACTTCAAGTTGGGTGATTATCTCTAGATCCTTCTATGGTGGTGCCAATGGCACTGTTCCATGCTTTTCCATGGCTAGTATTCCATTGTGTACACGAACAACTTCTTCTTGATGAATTTTTCTGTTGATGGACATTTTGGTTTCTTCCAAGTCTTGGCTATGGTACATGTTGCTGCAGTGCAGGATTGCCAGCCTGTGTCTCTTTGATTCTGGTCTACCCAGGTGATAGGCCCATCAGTGATCCTACCAGATCACATGGTAGCTCAATTTTTACCTTTAAACACACCTCCATTCTGTTTTCAGTACTGTCTGTTACCAGGTGACATCCCACCAGCAGCTAGAGGGTACAGAGTTCTCTAAAGCCCGTTCACCATTTATAAGTTGTAGACTTTTTTGCTGGTGATCATTCTGATGGCTGTGAGGTGAACGTTTTTGTAGACTGGATTTGCATGGCTTTATTAATTCCTGATGTTGAGCATGTTTCCTTGCCCTTTTTTTTAACAAGAAAAAGAGAGAAAAAGAAAGAATACAAAATGTGCGTAAAATAAGCCTCTTTAAATTGTCGTTTTGAAATATGCACGTCTTTTGAGATTTTTGCTCGATTTAGTGACCACGGATTTGTTTAGAGGGCAGGTGTCATTAACAAGCCTGGAATTATTTTGAATATCAAGTAACCATTATCGCTGGGTTTAGAGCTGCTGCTGTGTGAAAGGGCCACAAAGAGGCACAGTTCTCCTTTAACCAATCTGGTTATTAGGGCAACAGAGCCTTAATGAAAGTCGTGTTCTAGGTTGTAAATTAGAATGGAATGTGCCAGGAAAAAGCCCCTTAACTTTATATCCCACTACTTCTTCGCTTTTTAAATTTAATTTTCATTTTTTATCACAGCAAGTGTGATTACAATGTTTTGCTTTTTCTAGGTGTGCAAGATGTGGTGGTTTTACACATATATCTATTGTTCTTTGGATCCTTTTCCCATGTAGGTTATGACACAATGTTGAGTAGTCTTCTCTTGGTATTCCGTAGGTCTTTGGTGATTATATACTTCACCTGTGTTTGTATATCTCTGTTAACCCCGATATCTTAATGTATCCAATCCTCACACCTTTCCATTGGTGAATCATAAGTTTGTTTAATAAATCTGTGATTGCCTTTCTCTGTGGAAATATCTTCACTGGTGTCAAGTTTTAGGTGACACCTATAAGTGATATCATAGTATATGTGTCTTTCACTTTCTGACTTACGACAAGTTGTGTGATTACTTCTAGACTCATCTACGGTGTTGCAAATGGCATTGTGTCATTTTTTTCCTTGGCTAATATTCGGTCTGTGCATGTACAAGTTCTTCTTTGTCCACTCATCTGTTGATGGAATTTTTGGTTGCTTCCACGTCTTGACTATTGTAATACTGCTGCAGTGCACATTTGCCTGCCTGTGTCTTTCCAATTCTGTCATCTTCGGTTTTAGACCAAGTAGTGGGCCCGCTGGATCATATGGTAGCCAATTGTTTACCTTGTAAAGGCACCTCCATTCTGTTCCATTAATGGCTCTTACCAGGTTACATCCCATTTAAAGTTGAGGGTATGCACTTCTCCATAACCCCTTCAGCATTTATTGCTTGTAGTTTTTCTACTAATTTTTATTCTGACTGCTGTGAGCTGATACCTCTTTGTGGTTGGATTTGCATGTGTCTCATAATGCCTTGAAATTTAGCATTCAGGCATGTCCTTTTTTTCTTCAAACTGTGAGTACAGCTTACCTCCTCAAATGATTTTCTTGAAATATGTGCCACATTTTGAAATATTTTGGCCATTACCTCCCTGAAGACATTTTGAGGGCAGCTTTCATTTACAGCCCTCCAGTACTTGTGCATATGAAGTGACTCTTAGTACAGGTTTCAAATCTGCTGTTGCAGGTAACGGCCAGAGGGCGGCAGCATTTCTGCTTTCCCCACTCTGGTAACTAGGGAAACAGACCTTCCTGCCAGTGGTGTTCCTTGGTTATAAATTAAAGTGGAGTGTCCCCGTATAAACCCACAAAAGCTGATGTCTCCTTACTTATGTTTGTTTTTTAAATTGAATTTACATTTTTTATTGGCGTAATATTCCATTCTGTACATGGACCACTTCTTCTTTGTGCATTCCTCTGTTGATGGACATTTTCATTGCTTCAAAGTGTTGGCAGTGTTAAATGTGGCTGGAGTGCAGGATTGCCAGCCTGTGTCTTTTTGATTCTCATCCTCTCAGGCGATAGCCAAAGCACGGGTATGCTTGATTGAATGGTAGCTCAATGTTTACCTTTCGAGGCAGCTACATTGTGTTTTCATTAGTGGCTCTTACCACGTCCCACTTAGAACCGAGGGTACGCATTTCTCCGCAACCCCTTCAGCATTTATTGTTTGCAGAACTTTTGCTGATGACTATTTTGACTGGTGTGAGCTGATAGGTTTCTGTAATTTGGATTTGCATGTCTTTAATAATACCTAATGGTCAGCTTTCTTCTGCACCTTTTTTTTATTCTGTTAAACAAAAACAGGAAAAAATGTGAGTACAATAAACCTCTTGAAATTGTCTTCTTGGAAGGTTGCCCTCTTGATTTTTGCGGTCGATTTTCGATACCAGGATGTTTTTTGAGGGTAGGTGTCATTTACAGGGCTGCAATGAGTGTGAATATTTAGTGACCCTTAGCACTGGTTTTAAAGCTGCTGTTGTGGGAAACGGCCACAAGTCTGCAGCATTTCTCCATCCCCAAATCCGGTTACTAGGGCAGCAGATCCTTTCTGGAAGTCATGTTACCAGGTTGTAAATTAGAATGCAATGTGCCAGGAAGAAACCCCATAAGTTTATGTCACGTTACTTCTTGTTCGTTGTTTGAATTATTTAAATCAGGGTAATGATTAGAATATTGTTTGTCCTAGGTGACACAGTCTGGTTCATTTGTACATTATATTTATATATATATATGTATATGTGTATATATATAGAGATATATAGATATAGATATATAGATATAGATGTGCAGATCCTCCTCCCATGTAAATTATTGAAGAGTGTCCCGTAGACCTCCGTTTCTATATGGCCGGTCTTTTTGACATACGTATTTAATACGCATTTGTACACGTATGGTAAACCTGGTCTTAATTTATCCATTCCCTCCACCTTTCCTTTTAGATAAGCATAATTTGTTTTCTAAGTCTGTGAGTGTCTTTCTCTGTGGAAATATGTTCATTTGGGTCAGTTGTCAGATAACGCCTATAAGTGATATCATAGGATATGTATTTTGCTTTCCGACTTACCTCACGTTCTGTGATGATCTCTAGGCTCATCTATGGTGTCTCAAAGAGCAGTGTTTCATTGTTTTCCAAGGTTAATATTCCATTGTGTACATGGACCACTTCTTCTTTATCAATTCATCTGTTGATGGACATTTTGGTTGCTTCCGTATCTTGGCTACTGTGAAAGCGGCTGCAGTGCAGCTGTTGCAGCCTCTGTCTTCTCGATTCTGGTCTTCTCAGGTGAGAGGCCCAACATTGGGCCTGCTGGATGGAATGGTGGCTCGGTTTTACATTTCTTTTTTTGGTGTGTGTGGTACGATGGCCTCTCACTGTTGCGGCCTTTCCCGTTGTGGAGCACAGGCTCCGGACGTGCATGCTCAGCGGCTATGCCTCACGGGCCTAGCCACTCTGCGGCATGTGGGATCTTCCCGGACTGGGGCACGAACCCGTGTCCCCTGCATCGGAAGGTGGACTCTCAACCACTGCACCACCAGGGAAGCCCCAGTTTTTACTTTTAAATGAGGTCCTTTCTGTTCTCATTATTGGCTGTAACCACTTTACATCTCACCAGCAGCTAGAGAGTACACAGTTCTCTAAAACCCTTTCAGCATGTATTGTTTGTAGATGTTTTGCTGATGGTAGTTGACGTGTGTGAGTTGAAACCTTTTGGTAGATTAGATTTGCATGAGTCTAATAATTCCTGATGTTGAGCTTTTATACATTTTCCTTTCTTTAGAAGAAGAGTGTGCAAACTTATCTCTCCATACTATCTCCTTTAAACATTTGCATGTCTTGAATAATTTTGGTCATTCCCTAGCTCAGGACATTTTTTGAGGGCAGGTGTCCTTTACAGCCCTGAGTCTGTGAATGTTAAGTGACCATTAGCAGTGGGTTTAAAGCCGCTCTTGCCGCAAACGGCCACAAGGTGGCAGCATTTCTACATTTCCAACTCTGGGTTTTTGGGCAACAGAGGCTTCCTGGAAATCCTGTTAGTAGGCTGCAAATTGGGGCGGAATGTGCCAGGGCAAACCCCCAAGAGCTTGTATCTCCTTACTCCTTGTTTGTTTTTTAAATTTAATTTTTATTTAGTATCAGAGTAAATTTGATAAAAATGTTGTGTGTGTTCTAGGTGTACAGAATCTGGTTCATTTTATGTAAGTATCGATCCATTCATCTTTGGATCCTTTCCCGTGTAGGTTATTACAGAATGTTGAGTAGACCTCTCTTGGTATTCCGTAGGTATTTGGTGATTATATATTTCATGTGTATTAGTACATGTCTGTTAATCCCCATATCCTAATTCATACCTTCCTTACACCTTTCCATTTGGTTAAACATAATTTGGTTTTCTGAATCTATGAGTGTCCTTCTCTTGGGAAGTATTTCATGGGTATCAATTTTTAGGTAACACCTATAATTGAGGTCATAGGATATCTGTCTTTTGGTTTCTTTCTTACTTCAAGTTGGGTGATTATCTCTAGATCCTTCTATGGTGGTGCCAATGGCACTGTTCCATGCTTTTCCATGGCTAGTATTCCATTGTGTACACGAACAACTTCTTCTTGATGAATTTTTCTGTTGATGGACATTTTGGTTTCTTCCAAGTCTTGGCTATGGTACATGTTGCTGCAGTGCAGGATTGCCAGCCTGTGTCTCTTTGATTCTGGTCTACCCAGGTGATAGGCCCATCAGTGATCCTACCAGATCACATGGTAGCTCAATTTTTACCTTTAAACACACCTCCATTCTGTTTTCAGTACTGTCTGTTACCAGGTGACATCCCACCAGCAGCTAGAGGGTACAGAGTTCTCTAAAGCCCCTTCACCATTTATAAGTTGTAGACTTTTTTGCTGGTGATCATTCTGACGGCTGTGAGGTGAACGTTTTTGTAGACTGGATTTGCATGGCTTTATTAATTCCTGATGTTGAGCATGTTTCCTTGCCCTTTTTTTTAACAAGAAATAGAGAGAAAAAGAAAGAATACAAAATGTGCGTAAAATAAGCCTCTTTAAATTGTCGTTTTGAAATATGCACGTCTTTTGAGATTTTTGCTCGATTTAGTGACCACGGATTTGTTTAGAGGGCAGGTGTCATTAACAAGCCTGGAATTATTTTGAATATCAAGTAACCATTATCGCTGGGTTTAGAGCTGCTGCTGTGTGAAAGGGCCACAAAGAGGCACAGTTCTCCTTTAACCAATCTGGTTATTAGGGCAACAGAGCCTTAATGAAAGTCGTGTTCTAGGTTGTAAATTAGAATGGAATGTGCCAGGAAAAAGCCCCTTAACTTTATATCCCACTACTTCTTCGCTTTTTAAATTTAATTTTCATTTTTTATCACAGCAAGTGTGATTACAATGTTTTGCTTTTTCTAGGTGTGCAAGATGTGGTGGTTTTACACATATATCTATTGTTCTTTGGATCCTTTTCCCATGTAGGTTATGACACAGTGTTGAGTAGTCTTCTCTTGGTATTCCGTAGGTCTTTGGTGATTATATACTTCACCTGTGTTTGTATATCTCTGTTAACCCCGATATCTTAATGTATCCAATCCTCACACCTTTCCATTGGTGAATCATAAGTTTGTTTAATAAATCTGTGATTGCCTTTCTCTGTGGAAATATCTTCACTGGTGTCAAGTTTTAGGTGACACCTATAAGTGATATCATAGTATATGTGTCTTTCACTTTCTGACTTACGACAAGTTGTGTGATTACTTCTAGACTCATCTACGGTGTTGCAAATGGCATTGTGTCATTTTTTTCCTTGGCTAATATTCGGTCTGTGCATGTACAAGTTCTTCTTTGTCCACTCATCTGTTGATGGAATTTTTGGTTGCTTCCACGTCTTGACTATTGTAATACTGCTGCAGTGCACATTTGCCTGCCTGTGTCTTTCCAATTCTGTCATCTTCGGTTTTAGACCAAGTAGTGGGCCCGCTGGATCATATGGTAGCCAATTGTTTACCTTGTAAAGGCACCTCCATTCTGTTCCATTAATGGCTCTTACCAGGTTACATCCCATTTAAAGTTGAGGGTATGCACTTCTCCATAACCCCTTCAGCATTTATTGCTTGTAGTTTTTCTACTAATTTTTATTCTGACTGCTGTGAGCTGATACCTCTTTGTGGTTGGATTTGCATGTGTCTCATAATGCCTTGAAATTTAGCATTCAGGCATGTCCTTTTTTTCTTCAAACTGTGAGTACAGCTTACCTCCTCAAATGATTTTCTTGAAATATGTGCCACATTTTGAAATATTTTGGCCATTACCTCCCTGAAGACATTTTGAGGGCAGCTTTCATTTACAGCCCTCCAGTACTTGTGCATATGAAGTGACTCTTAGTACAGGTTTCAAATCTGCTGTTGCAGGTAACGGCCAGAGGGCGGCAGCATTTCTGCTTTCCCCACTCTGGTAACTAGGGAAACAGACCTTCCTGCCAGTGGTGTTCCTTGGTTATAAATTAAAGTGGAGTGTCCCCGTATAAACCCACAAAAGCTGATGTCTCCTTACTTATGTTTGTTTTTTAAATTGAATTTACATTTTTTATTGGCGTAATATTCCATTCTGTACATGGACCACTTCTTCTTTGTGCATTCCTCTGTTGATGGACATTTTCATTGCTTCAAAGTGTTGGCAGTGTTAAATGTGGCTGGAGTGCAGGATTGCCAGCCTGTGTCTTTTTGATTCTCATCCTCTCAGGCGATAGCCAAAGCACGGGTATGCTTGATTGAATGGTAGCTCAATGTTTACCTTTCGAGGCAGCTACATTGTGTTTTCATTAGTGGCTCTTACCACGTCCCACTTAGAACCGAGGGTACGCATTTCTCCGCAACCCCTTCAGCATTTATTGTTTGCAGAACTTTTGCTGATGACTATTTTGACTGGTGTGAGCTGATAGGTTTCTGTAATTTGGATTTGCATGTCTTTAATAATACCTAATGGTCAGCTTTCTTCCGCACCTTTTTTTTATTCTGTTAAACAAAAACAGGAAAAAATGTGAGTACAATAAACCTCTTGAAATTGTCTTCTTGGAAGGTTGCCCTCTTGATTTTTGCGGTCGATTTTCGATACCAGGATGTTTTTTGAGGGTAGGTGTCATTTA